>NW_007255813.1:353754-407592 GCF_000164805.1 Carlito syrichta | reverse complement strand
AGGCGCAAACAACAGCAGTGAAGCCCCACCCCCGCTGCCCCCCAAGTCCCCCAGCTTCCAGGCCCCGCCGCAGAAACCCAATGCGCAGGTCTTGCCGGCGCCGCCCGCCCCTCCGGGAGCCCAGCCGTTTCTGCAGAAGAAGAGGCACGGCCGGGGCCCAGGTAAGTGCACCATGAGCCCAGGGCGACCATCAGAGGATCATTCCTTGCCAGCAGTTGTGGCTGTGCTCAGGAACAAGGGACAGGCCTTCTCCTGTGAGCCACTTGGTAACACCCTGGGATGCCTCAAACCTTAGGATTGCATTTTAGGCCAGAGCTACTCAGTGCCCCCCGTGGAGCACAATACAGCCTTGGCGTTGTGTGGAACTTATTATTAGAGGTATCCATTTTAGAGATGGAAACCAAGGATAAAGGAGGCCGGAGACTTGCCCCAAATCATGTGAAATGCTAAGCAAGGAGTTCTGGCCTTGATCCCTGCTGTTACTAACTGTGTGACCCTTTGCAACCACTTAGCCTCTCTGTGCTCCCTTCTCCTCATCTGTAAAATGGGGGTAGATAGCATTCATTCCTACCTCCTGGGCTTGTTAGAAGAATTAAGTGAGTTCTCATGTTAAGGTGCTTGGAACAGGGCCTGACAACTGTGAGCTTTATAGCAGAGTCATTTCTTCGTAAATGTGCATGTGTGCAGGTATGGATGTGTGTGTTGGAGTATGTTTGTGTGTGTGGATGAATGTGTGTGTGTGTTGAGGTATGTGTAGATGTGTGTTTATGAGTGTGTGCATATGTTTTTTGAGTGTGTGTGTGTCGATGAGTGTGTGGCCGTGGATGTGGGTGTGTGTGGATGTGTGTTAATGAGTGTGTGCGTATTTTTTAGTGTGTTTGCATGAATGAGTATGTGGTTGTGGATGTGGGTGTGTGTGGATGTGTGTTTATGAGTGTGTGCATATTTTTGAGTGTGTTTGTGTGCATGGATGAGCATGTGGTCGTGGATGTGGGTGTGTGTCAACATCCTTCCCACTCCAAATCTACTCCCTGGGGTGAAGTGGGAATGGGGAGCATGTGGTTTGTTTCCAGAACCGGGTTTTCCATAGAATATTGACGTGAGTTATTCCAGTGTGGTCCCCAGAGGGAATCGTCACCAGCCCTCTGGAGGTTGGGTTTGTACTCTCCTTGGTTCCCACAATTCTCCACTGACTTGTGAAAACTGAGGGTCGATATTTTCAGCCAAATATTAAAAATAATTCCTGTACATATCCAGCACAGACAATTTTGAATGGCATGTGCATGCCCCAGGACTGGCTTCCCTGCTCCCTGTAGCAGTGGGGCTTCATCCACCTTTAGTGACCATCTGAATGGAAAGCACATCCATATGTCCACACACACACCCATGTCCATGCACACACACTTATCCACACACACTCAAAACACAGGCACACACTCATAAACACATGTCCATGCACACCCACATCCACAGCCACATAATCATCCACGCACACAAACACACTCAGAACACATGCACGCACCCATAAACACATGTCCATACATCCCCACATCCATGGCTGCACACTCATCCATGCACACACACTCAAAACATGCACACACTCATTAGCACACATTCACACATACCCACATCCACAGCCACACACATGACTGCGTAGTCATACACACAACAAACACACTCAAAATGTGCACACACTCATAAACACATGTCCACACACACCCACATCCACGGCCACATACTCATCCAGCACACAAACACACTAAAAAACACATGAACATACTCATAAACATACATCCACATCCAGCACATACACACACACTCACCCACACATGCAAACATACTCTTAACACACATCCATACTTATGTGCATACACACATTTCTTTGTCTTTTAAAAAATCTTTTGATGCAGAAAGTTTCTTAAATGTATTTACTTGAACTAAAAAGAATACAAGCTTACTGTAGAGCAAGTAGAGGGAAATTGAAATCATCCAGAGATGAAAATGGCCATTTGGATATGTTTCCTTCGTTTTTTTCCTGAATATGTATACATGTTTACATGACTAACACCATTATGTATACATGTTTACATGACTAACACCATTTTGCACTTACAGTTTTGTGTTCTGCTTTTTTAATATCATTTTAAAAGCAGTTTTATCAAATTGTTAAAAATTTATTACAAGTATGTTAATTTGATCAATATCAGTATATTATATTCCTAGTGAGATATCTGAGCTGATTCTATTTTTTGTTATTATGAATAATGTTGCAAGGAATATTGTCATAGAAATTTTAGTCTACATTTTAGATTTGTAAATTTCTTAAAGGGAATTCCTGGTACAAAGGGCAAAGATAGTTTTAAGATTCTTAATCACAAGAGATAAGGTTTTAATCATTCTTTCAGCTGACTGATCATGCTGAGAGCCAGCATTCATACTGGTAAGGCCCTTATTTGTGATTTTTAAATGTTCATGGTGTGGTGAGAAAAACTATGCTTTGGATTCAGAGGGGTTTGAGTTCAAATTCTCAGTTCCCTTCCCACTCCTATGGAATCTCGTACCAGTTGGACTTTTTCTTAATCATCTTGGTTTTTTCATTTGACATATGGCAATAATAATAACACCTTTCACATAGGAGCATTAGAAATATTAAATGAGAAAATGCACACAAAAGGCTTGCATGTGACTTAGGCTCTGTCAGTGGTATTTCCCTCCCGCACAAAGGGGCAGCTCTTTATCCAGAAGAGGGTCAGCAACCCCTTTAGCCCTTACCCCGCTTGCCTGCTTGTGGGAGCACGTCGATTCCTAGTGGATCCCTGCGCCCAGGAAGGAAAGGCCAGAAAGGGAGAGGAAGGAGGCAGAGAAGGAAAAAGGATGATGGGCAGATGCTGAAGGGAGAGGGGACGCTAGGGTGGTGGCTGGCGGCTGAGCACCTGCTACAACTGGAGTGCCCGTACCTGCTCCAGGGCAGTGATCCCCAGGCCAGGAGCGGATGCTTGTCTGGCCTCTGTTTTGATGTCTCTGGATGTGACACTTGGTGTGTCCTTGTATACAGTGAGGGTGTTTTCTGCTTCAGCACAACTTGGGAGGAGGAGAAGGAGGTCAGAGGTCGTGACTGAAATCTTGACACAGATAATAGTGGTGTGTTGTCATCATTTTACAAAGCAGGGTGATGTGTGCAATGTCACTGGAAAAATAAGCAGCAGTAGAACACCTGCGCTGATGTGCCAAGACAGAGGGTTATGATTGCCAATGAGAGAGTGAGCCTCCCACAGGTGTGATCAGGGGAAGACTTGAGGAAGTAGGTTGGATGTAATTGGGCTCTGGGTGGGCACGTAGGGTTTCAGCTGACTGGAAGGAGAACCAGGGGCTGGCAGTGCTAAAGAACCAGTGTGTGTGGAAACGCAGGGCAGAAGAAGCCCCTGACAACTCCTGCTAGCCTCTTCCGGGCCTCACTTGCAGACAGCCCTTCTGGTCTTGTGACTCTACAGTGATTCCCTTCTTTGGGCTATACCCTCTGATGATGAGGGTTTCACCATCAGTCTTACTGCATGCCACTCAACTTAGATCAACTCATTTAATCTCAGTGACCCTAGGAGGTGTGTGTACTATTATTATTCCCACTTTACAGAGGAGGAAACTGAGGCACAAAGAGGCTATGTTCCTTATCCCAATGGGAGAGCTGCAATTCAGTGCCAAGCAGGTTGGCTCCAGAAGCCACCCTTTTTACTCACTGTGTCATAGCACATCCAGAGATCTAAATGCCTGACTTCTCACGTAAGGTTATAGTATCCATTGTCTTCATTCCTGTGTCTCAATACACCATCATCTTCTCTGTAAGGGACCAGTGGGGGAAAGCTAAATCCACCCCCTGCACCCCCTGCGAGATCGCCCACCACAGAGCTTTCAAGCAAGAGCCAGCAGACCTCAACCTGGACCCCAACACAGCAGCCTGGAGGTCAACTGCGAAATGGAAACCTGCACATCATTGGTAAGTGGGGTGTGCCTCCACTGGGCTGGCTGCTCATAGGAAAGTGATTTCCCTGGTCCACTGCAGAGGAGAGTTTGCAGCCACAGTGCTGTTGTTTTCATGCGTGTGCTTCTCAGTGAATAGGGGGCTCGCCCTAGCACCGAACAGCCCACTGGTTCTGTTAAATAGGGTTTCTCCCAAGGTTTTCTGGGTTGTTCCAGGGCTCACTCTCTAGCCTTCTGATCAGATTAGGGAAAGAGAAAAAAGAAGCCAACATTTAAACCCTGTGTATGTATGTGTGTGTGCGCGTATGTGCGTGTGTCCCCATGGAGAAGTTGATGCATAAGCTGGAAAGATGAGAGTGACTTGGATTAGGGGAAGGAATGGATGAAAGGCCCACCAGGCAGAGGACAATTAGAGTAAAAGTATGGAGGTAGGAAGGAAAGTCACCTGGGCTTCGAAGTGAGACCATAGAATCTTTGGATCCCTTCTGCGTGCTGGGCTACTGTCAGACACAAGGCCCAGATCACAAAGCAGGGACTCAGCCCGTGAAAGGGTCCAAGAGCCTTCCCCTCCTGCAACAAGAGCTCAGGGAAGAAGCTGTTGGTGCTAGGGAGCCTGGGTCCTGCACTGGACACAGGCCATGCTTCTCCCACCAGCCACACTGAGGACTTTTTTCTGCCCACCTCTCCCTCCTCCCAAGGCCCTCCTAGGAGCTGAGTAGGTGCTTCTGGTTGCTGGGACTTAACTGGTACTTTATTGGTACCAGGGTCTCAACCTCTGACTCCGAACCCTGGAAAGCCCAGTGCCACTTCTGCCATTTTTGCAGCTTCCCCAGGGTGTTTTGGGGTGCATTGGGGTGGGTGATGGGCAGTAACTATGGATTCCTCTTTACCTGCCTCCCTTCATCCCAGCTAACAAGTGAAACGTGAGAGGTGGGCAGATGTCTTAGGAGTGGCCCTGCCCTTAAAAATTCCTGCACTGAGCAGGCAAACAGAAAACAGTGTATTCCATCAGAGTAACCTGTGTGCTCCCAGAAATGATCAAACATTGGGTCATGACAGTAATCTGAGTAAACTTTATCATTTCCCACATGTGCAGATGACTTTGAGTCTAAATTCACATTCCATTCAGTGGAAGACTTTCCCCCTCCGGATGAATATAAACCATGCCAGAAGATCTACCCCAGCAAGATCCCCAGAAGTAAGTACCACCTTGATAAGACTCCTGGCTTTTCCTCACCCTCCAAAATTAGGTGCTTGGTGTGTAAGGATTGGTCACAGACTGTCTGAATGATGATGCATGATGTCACTGTACTATGCAAGGGTGTAGTGCTGTACATACTTCTGGAAGTTTCAGAACATTTATTTGTCCTAATACCAAAAGGTTCATTTAGAAGTTTCTACAGAAGACTGAGGTTAACGTTGGCCTCAGATTTGGATGTCTAAATTTACATACCACTCATTCCACTCCTCCCTGGAGCATTTTGAAGAGGAAACCAAACACCCCAAAACAACAGCAAAATGGGATACAGAAGCTTTGCATGAATGAACTTGAAAATCTCCAATTCAGAACTCTGGCAAACCACGAAACAGAATTTCCTCAGGTCAGAGGTTCTCAACTTTGGCTACATCAGCATGACCTTAAGGAAGCTTTAACAAATCCTGAAGGCCAAGCTACATGTAGACCAACTAATCAGAATAGCTAGGGTGAGATCCAGGTGTTGATTTTTTTTTTTTTTTTTTTGAGTTGGAGTCTCACTCTGTCGCCCAGACTGGAGTGCAGTGGCCACTCCCGGCCACCCCAGACTCGACCCGCTGGGCTCCGGCAATCCTTCCACCTCAGCCTAACAAGTAGCCGGAATTATAGGCATGCGCTAACACGCCCGGCTGATTTTTTGATTTATTGTAGAGATGAGGTCTTGCTGCGCAGGCGGCTCTCGAACCCACGGGCTCAGGCAATCTACTCACCTCAACCTCCCAAAGGCGCGGGATTACAGGCTGAGCCACCGAGCCCGGCTAGGTGTTGATATTTTTGAAAGCTGACAGGTGATTCCAGCGCACAGCCAAGGCTGAGAATCACAGTGCAGTCAGAGCCTGCCTCCTTCTGATTTCATTTTGTGGTAAGGCTTCAAAAGAAGCCTTAGCTTGACTCAGCTTACCTGTTCAGCCTTAAGAGCAGAGAGATAGGGCCTGGCCTGCCCATTAATTAACAGGAGCCCATTCTTGTCTGTTGCTGGACCAATCAAATTGGGCAGTAACATGGTAGCAGAGACAACAATTTAGGGTCAGAGTCAGATGTCTTCCCACCCCACATTCTGAGGCCCAGACAGCTGTGGACCCAAATGTAAAATCATCTGAGTCCAGGGTTTGCCCATGACCGGGAATTGAAAACCAGGCTCTTTGGCTCTCTTCTTTCAGAAGGACTTTGGTGACGTCCCATCTGCAGGACCCAGCTTCCTGCAGAGCAGGAGGACTCAAGCCTGCTCTCTGCTCAGGTAGAAATCCTTTCAGGATCAGCCTGGGCTGGTCTTTCTCTGCCCACCTGTGGGACTGCACATTTAGAAGATATGACCTTGTGTGCTTTTTGAATAATATGTAAATACCACTGTTCTGAATTAAGAGAGAGAGGTAAAAAAGAGGGAGCACTTTAAAGGAAGCCATTATCAATAGCCCTTGAAGATGCAGCAACAGAAGACAGGTGCTATGTCCTCTTGTATTCTGACTCATTCAACAAATGCACATAAATTGCCCATTATGCAACAAATGCCCTGCTAGCACCAGAGGCTGCAAAGTATAAGAAACAAGCACACTCCTGAGACAGATGTGGGAGAAATTAGCTGTGACCTGATGAGAGTGTCTAAATCAATGATTGTTTAGAGCACTCAGGGCACTCCAGTGGGCATGGGGGTAGAAGCAGACAGGACCAACCCCGGAGAAGGCACCATAGTGCTTGGTGCTTGTAGGAACCACAAGTCAGTCCCACATGGTGCGTCAGGACACAAGGTGCCTGGCTGGGGTAAGACCACACAGGCTACCAGAGGTGTTAGGTTGGGAGGGTGTATCAATATGCAACACCCCTTTCCCATCTTGTGAAGTATTTACAGGAATCAGGTAGACGAAGACCTAAGTGGCTGTGTTCTTATAGGAGGACACGACTTGGGTGTTCAACAACAACGGACTTCTTTTTTATTTTTTGAGTTGGAGTCTCACTGTTGCCCAGACTGGAGTGCAGTGGCCGCTTCCAGCCACCGCAGCCTCGATCTGCTGGGCTCTGGCGATCCTTCCGCCTCAGACTTCCAAGTAGCCGGAACTACAGGCGCATGCTACCATGCCGGGCTAATTTTTGATTTATTGTAGAGATGAGGTCTCAACAAGTTGCCCGGGTGGGTCTTGAACCCACGGGCTCAGGCAATTTACTCACCTCAGCCTCCCAAAGTGCTGGGATTACAGACTGAGCCACCGAGCCCAGCCACAATGAGCTTCTTAATGCAGCACCCTGAAAGAGGTCCACTCACTCCCCTAGGTAAGGTGGCACACACATCAGGAAACTGAGGTTGCCCCTGAACCTGCAGTCACAGAAGCTGCCTCCAAGGACCTTCTGTGTGGCAGGGAGAGCAGAGAACACGGAAGGAGCAGAGCACAGGGCCCTTCATTAACAGGCAGCCAGATTTCAGAGCACCTGGAAGAAGCCAGGCTGCACAGGGCTAGTTCCCTGGAGTGTCATCCTAGGGGAGGTACCTGCACAGGCAAATGTGGGGACAGGAAGATAAGTGCGTTTCCCAAGTGAAGGATGCTTTGTCCCTTCTGCGACATTGGAATTTGAGCCTGTAAGCAGGGGAAGAACTGTCCATGGAAACACTCCACTACCACAGTGGATGCTACTGTGGACACCCTCATATGTGCCTGACACTGTTCCAAGTGATTTATATGCCTTATCATTCATTTTTAACCCATAGAGTTGCAGATAGGGAAAAGGAGGCTCAGAGATGTCAAATGACTCGCCTAAAGCCTCACAGCAAACTAAAGCCAGAGCCAGGAAGTTTGAACACAGATCTGTCTGAATCGAGGCCAAGTCCTTTTTCCCTTGGCCATGGTGAACTCTGAGAAGGGGCATGACTCGATGTAAGTTGAGACAGATAACGGTGGCTAGATGAGAGGAGGTAGAGACCAGGGTCAAGGAAGCCATTATGCAGCTATTCTAAATCAGTGGAGGGAGGGTGGATGAGGGAGGTGCTCCAAGTGATCAGGATTTGGGTAACCAGGCCCCGAGAGGAGCAAGGAGAGAGGAGGAGCCAGGGTCCCCTAAGTACCTGCCTTGGGCCTAGGTAAAGGAAGGAGTTGCAGGGGAGCTGGCTTCAGGAGGGAAAGATGAGATTCCTGTCAGTCACTGCAAGTGTCCCGGGGCAGGTAGATCACAGAGGACTCAGGTCTGGACCTGAGCGGTCAGGGCAAGGGTGAAACTAGGTTTGTCAGTCTTTAGTTTGGAGATGGAAACAAAGGCCAGAGAAGATAGAATGTCAGCCAGGGTGGCTGAAATAAGTCTGTGTGGTCAGGAGGATTTAATCTGCCAATAAGCCGGGCTTGGTGACTCAGCCCGTAATCCCGTGATTTGGGAGGCTGAGGTGAGTGGATTGCCTGAGCCCACGGGTTCGAGACCCACCTGGGCAACTTGGCGAGACCTCATCTCTACAATAAATCAAAAATTAGCCCGGAGTGGTAGCACGTGCCTATAGTTCCGGCTACTCGGAAGGCTGAGGTGGAAAGATCGCCGGAGCCCAGCAGGTCGAGGCTGTGGTGGCCGGGAGTGGCCACTGCACTCCAGTCTGGGTGACAGAGTGAGACTCCAACTCAAAAAACAAAAAAATCTGCCAATAAACGGGGTCAGTTGGCACCTCCCAGAGACCATGGAGACATTTAATAAATAGAATTTGACCATGGTGACCCAGACAGACAGCTGAGAGGACATAAGGAACTCCTTGTATTATACTGTTACTAAGTTATATATCAAGAAGACGTAGTGTGTTTTTCTTAATTTAATTCAGTATACTCATGGGTAGCACTGGGATGACTATGCTCTTGGAAAGTGCACACTTAACAGAATGCCAGTTCTGATTCAGGCTCCTTTACTTCCCATGATCCAGTGTTTGCTGACTGGCCACGTTCATGCCACAAACCTCACAGCCTTCCCTTATACCCACCTGCCCCCTGTAGCCTTTTCAGTTTGTGACCCCCACCCTAACCAGAGGTTAGCACACGTTTCCTCCAAAGGAAAGAAGAAATATTTGAAGGATTGCAGGTCTCTGTCACAACTACTCAGTTCTGCCAATTTAACACAAAAGCAGCCATAAACAACACATCAATGAATGGGCATGGTTGTATCTCGATAAAACTTTATTTTATAAAAACAGGATTTGCCATATTTATATCTTCTGACCATATTTTGCTAATCTGCCCTAAACCATTCCAGAAAAGCAGAGTCTTAAAAATCTCTTCTTGCTGTGAAGTCTTTCTCAGTAATGTGCTGTGGGGTCTTTCAGCCTCCAGATCCAATAAATTCTAATCAAGTTAGCTGCATTTTTAGCCTATGGCGCACTGTCTCGCTCCCAAGAATAGAAGGAAAGCTACACCCCGACACCCCACATGACTTGTCAAGAGGATGCCATTGGCATCCTGTGCACCAAAAATAATCTCCTGGTATATATGAAGGAGCAGTTAGGAAAAAAACAGAAAACGATCACATGAACTGACATCCTACAGACCAGAAAGGGCAAAGTCAATTTCAAAATTAAGATATCATTTTAGATTGATGTGGCATCCATATTTCAACTTCGACTCCTAGCAAAATGAAATGAGCATGTTCCTGCCACCCCGTGAGGTAGTGCAGGACCTTGATCACCATGTGGGTGTAAGTCGAATAAGGCTGTGCCTAATGACACTTTCCCTTAACAGTTTTCTTCTAGCTCGCTACTGACCTGACTCCCTGGGATGTGCGTTCTTCATGGTCTGGGAGACAGTGTTGGCTCCATCAGATGCGTGTGTTCTCATGTTCTGTGAGAGCATGAGCACTCTCGATCTCCTGCTCACTTGCTTTCTCTCCTTTTCCAACACATCTGCCTCACCACATGCACAGAATACACAGACACCATAAAGCTTAGTTCTTCCACGAGCCAGATCACTGTCTCCACTCTGCAGGTATTAGCTATTTCATCGGTAGGATGATTCTGTCTAGTTTTTTTTTGTTTTTTGTTTTCTTGAGTTGGAGTCTCACTCTGTCACCCAGACTGGAGTGCAGTGGCATGCTCCCAGCCACTGCAGCTTCAACCTGCTGGGCTTTGGTGATCCTTTCACCTCAGCCTTCCAAGTAGCCGGAACTACAGGTGTGCACTACCACACCCGACTAGTTTTTGATTTATTGTAGAGACGAGGTCTCTCCAAGTTGCCCAGGCAGGTCTCGAACCCACGGGCTCAGGTAATCCACTTGCCTCAGCCTCGCAAAGTGCTGGGATTACAGGCTGAGTCACTGAGCCCGGCCTAGTTTTTTTTTTTAATGTTTTAAAAATTCACTAGGTCCTCAATAAGTTAAACATATAATTACTATATGACCACTAATTCTACTCCTGGATATAAATGCAAAAGAATTTAAAACTAGCATTTAAACAACACTGTACACAAATGTTCACAGCAGCACTATTCACAATAGCCAAAAGGTGGCAACACCAATGAACAGTTTTTTTTAAATGTTGTATAGCCAGACAATGGGATATGATTCAACAGTAAAAGGAAATGAAGTGCTGATACACGCTACAACATGAATGAACCTTGAAAAGATTCTGTAAGTAAAAGGATGCAGACACAAAGGCCACATGTTGTAAGATTTCACTTGTAAGAACTGTTGAGAATAGGCAAGTCCATAGAGGCAGAAAGTAGATAGTGGTTTCCAGGAACAAAGGAAGAAGGGGATGGTGAGTGACTACTGATGGTATGAGGTTTCCATTTGGGGTGATGGAAATGTTTTCGAACTAGTTAGAAGTGATAGTTGCACAACATTGTGAATATACTAAATGTCACTAAATGGTAACTCTTATGTGCATTGTACCACGATAAAAAGAAATTGAAAAGTAGAAATCTTTGGGGGGAAAAGGCATAGATCACAAATATTTATTAAGATAATGATGGTAGAAAGAGTTAAATTGTCACTATATCACCAGATTCTCATTGAGACTCTTACCCACTGGAGAGACTTAGATAAATGTATCTCACATGTCCCCCAAGAAATTCACATTGTGGTGGAAGAAGAAAGGGGAGACAGATACCCAAGCATGCCATGTCAGTCTGGTGTTCCCAGCAAAACCGTCTTCATCACAGCCAGTTGCATGGGAAAGCACACTCCTGCCTCTGGGCTCTTGGCATTTGCTGTTCCTTCTGTGTGAGACACTTTCCCCAGATAGCCATGTGACTCACTCCCCACCTCCTCTGGATCTTTGATCAAATGGTACCTGTATAAGTCAGCTCAGACTGCCATAACAAAATACCATAGACTGGGTGGCTTAAACATCAGAAATTTATTTTCTCACAGTTCTAGAGGCTGGGAAGTCCAAGATCAAGGTGCTAGCAAATTCAGTTTCTGGGGAGGGCTCTTTTCCTGGCTTGCAGAGGGCCACCTTCTCACTGTGTGCTCACATGGTTAAGAAAGAGAGAGAATAAGGACACTAGTCCCCTCACAAGGGCTCCACCCTCACGACCTCACTAAACCTAATCATCTTCCAAAAGTCACATCTCCAAATGCCATCACATTTGGGGTTAAAGCTTCAGCATGTGAACTTTGGGGAGGTCACAACTCAGTTTAGTCTATAGCAATACCCTGATATAGGTCTTCTCTGGCCACCCTACCAAAATAAAAGTTCTTCCTGCTCATCACTTTTTATTCTGATCACATGTTTTTAAATGATCGTCAAAGCATTTATTTCCTCCTGACATTATTTGTGCCTTTCTGTTAACCCAGTATAGTATAAGGCCCTGAATGTCAGGGATGGTATCTATTTTTATTTACTGCTTATCTCCAGCTCCCAGAATGGAGCAAGGCATACAGACACTCCATATATATTTGTTGAATCAGTAAATTAAAATGTTCATCATACATGCATTGCTAAATTATGTGAACAATAAAAAATTAGGAAATAGCACAAATCTCCAACAATGGGGTTAAATAAATTAAGACAGAGGCACACAATGGAATGCCATGCCACTATTAAAACAGTGTATTCAAATATTTAGTGACATGGAGTCAGGCACACCTGTCTGTAATCCAGCACTTATGGAAGCTGAGGCGGGAGGATCACTTGAGGCCAGGAGTTTGAGACCAGCCTGGGAACCATAGCAAGACTCCATTTCTATCAAAAAAAATTAAAAATCAGCCAACCATGGTGGGGCATACCTACAGTCCTAGTTACTTGGGAGGCTGAGGTAGGAGAATTACTTGAGCCCAGGTATTCAAGGATACAGTGAGCTAATTGTACCACTGCACTCCAGCCTGGGAGACAGAGCAAAACCTTGTCTCTGAAAAAAATAATTGAGTAACACGGGGAAATGTTTACATTACCTTATTAAGTTAAAACAATACTAAAAATGTATACCAAAAATACATAAAATCTAAATTTTGTAAAAAATAAATTATTTATGTAGAAAAGGGGTAGTTGATCAAATAGAGAGGAGAGACTAAAAATATGTACACCAAAATGTTAAAAGTGAGTATCACTCAATGGTGGAATGCTAGGTGATTTTCATTTTCTTCTTTACTAAATGTTCATTATTTTATTATATTATTGATTTATTATTATTTTATAATAAATGTGTATTGTTTTTAATAATTACTAAAACTAATTTTTAACTTGCAAGTTAAAACTTGCAAGAGAGAATATGATTAGCCCACCCCTAGTCCGAGCACCTGTGGAGAAAGAAGTGAGGTCCCTTGGTACATAAAGTGATGTCTCTCAGGGACTATTGAGCTCAGTTCTCTAGGAAGGGATGAGTCGAGGAAGGATGGCTCTCAAGCCAGCGTGAACTGCAACAGCCACAGTGGGGAATGATGGGAAAGGCTTGCTATACAATGTCTAAGGTTTAGACCTGGCAGATACCAGAATGACCATTTCCAATGAAACCTGTTATTTCCTTTACTTAGAGATTATAAGAAGCCTGCAGTGTAGGCAGGAAAGGCCTTCGAGGTCACCCAGCCCAACCGCTTCATGTACCGCTGAAGAAATCAAAGCGGACGTCAAGTGGCCTGCCCTGTTCACAGCTGGTAGCAGGGCTGGACTCGGATCCGGGTTCTCTGCTCCGTGTCCAATGCTCTTTGCGCCACATCTGCTGCCTCCACTCTAATGCCAAGATGGACTGGAGCTTAAACACACTATGTGGGTCCAGAGTCAACAGTCAGGTCTGCTCCTCTTGGGAGTCTGCCTTTTTCCAACCTTCCTTGCCCAGCTCACAGGACTCACACCCAGAGCTGGTAGGCATTCTACAGAGACTCTCAGAGAGACCCTACTGCCACGGCCAGCCAGGTTTGCAGATCTTTTCTGGACATTGTCCAAGTCCTACAGTATTCATCTTGTTGCTTGGCTACAAAATGGATTCCTTTTTTCCTGACACAAAGATATCTCTGTTTCTGGAAAAAGATAAAGAACTTGCTTGGTTTACAAATGACAAAAAATAAGGTGAGAAGCCAACTCTTGGCCCCCAGGCCTCAGCTCATCCAGCCCAAGCTCAGACTTTTCTTCTCTAAGTCCCACAGTTTAGAGAAGTCCTTTATATCAGCTGCTCTGTACTGAGCAGTCTGGTCAACCACTTTTGTTACCACATCTATCTATATTAATGGGATGTAAGAGGAGTCATCTGTTGACAGGAGACAACAGTAATGTCCACACAGTCTGTCTTTCTTTTTTTTTCTTTTTTTTTTTGTCAGAATCTCACTCTTGCCCAGGATGGAGTATGGTGGCATGATCACAGCTCACCACAGCCTCAACTTCCTGGGCTCAGGCGATCCTTCCACCTCAGCCTCGCGAGTAGCTGGAACCACCATGCCTGTCTATTTTTATTTATGTATGTATTTATTTTGTAGAGGCAAGGTCTTGTTATGTTGTCTAAGCTGGTCTCAAACTCCTGGCCTCAAGCAGTCCTCCCACCTTGACCTCCCAAAGTGCTGAATTACAGGCATGAGTCACCATGCCCAGTGTCACATACAGTCTGCTTTTAAGGGCAGTAGGTACTTGAGATTGGGGAGAGATATAAGGAATATCTCTTACTGGAAGTCACAGTACCACACGTTTGAAAACTACTGTTATGATGATTCTGGGATGCCATTCTATAGGAAAACAGCCCGTGTGAAGGACTACTCCAGCAGAATGGCTTTACTTTTTAAAAATCTGAATCTAGTTGCATCTCATAAGAGAAAACCCTTTCAGGAACTATTTGGATTAAAAGCATTCTGACTACTCTGATTAAGTTCTGGCCACTACTTCAAGCAGCAGTGAATTTTTTTTTAAAGTAAAACTCAGGAGGTTGCCTTCCTGTTTTTGAAGAAATTGATTATCCTTTAACCTTTCTGCTATTGTTTCAAGTCCTATCCATGAAAAACTGGTGGGAACTGCTTACCTGTGATGCAGCCTGTTTCATTGCCCAGCGGTTCCCAAACAGGGGTGATTTTACCCCCAGGGAACATTTGGAAATGTCTGGAATCGTATTTTGGTTGTTACAAGTGAGCGTGGGCATAGAGCAAGAGTATGCTACTGGCATCTACGAGCAGAGACCAGGGACACTGTTAAACATTCTAAAACACACAGGACAACCCACAGCAGAGAATTATCCAGCACAAAATGTCAATAAAATCAGGGTCACAAAACCCTGGCTAGAAGGTTTTTCTGTAGTGGACATAAGTTCCTTAAATCTAAGAACAAAAATTTCCAAGGCTATCTTTTTACATGGAATTAGACCAGGGACTATATATCAGTCTCTTTTTACTTTTTACTCAGTTATTAAACTGGCTAAAAATCTAGCACTTCCTATGTCTTTTGCTTCATAATATCTTTATTCTAAAACAAATGTACTCATTCACTTTAAAAAGTTTTAATGAAAATTACAGTGCCTGTTTGATTAATGTTTTATAAGTTCCAGATACCTTTCTACATGACAGTTCTTTTTTTTTAATGTACCTTACTTTAAAAAACTTTTGAGATGACTTATATATATTCATTGTAGAAAACTTGAAAAATATTGTTTAAGAGATATTTTTTCATGGTAATTCCACCACCCAGGAGGAAACATTTTAGTGTTATTTGTATTTTTCAATGCATTTTTAAAATAGTTGAGATCATTCTATTCATACAATTTCATCTCCCCAAAGTGAATCTTTGTAAACTTTCAAACAGCTGCTTAGCACTTCATCATGTAATACTGAACCCTATATTACCTAAAAAATGTTGTTGTACACAGGTTATCAGTGCTTCACTATTATAATCTGTGATAAACATCTGTGTTTTCCATGTTGCTTTTTAACCTGAAGTGTTCTGGGAAAGATGGGATGTGGCTATTTCATGCCTAATTCATGACAGATGCAGAACAGGAAAGTCTCACGTACCAAATGCAGCAAAGGAGACACCATTCATTCTCAATCCAACTGAAGGGAAAGTTCTGGAACACCTGGTAATGTGGACTTATAACTTGGGTAGCCCATTCAAACCAGGTATCTGTATATATGCAGATATATGTAAGCAAATGAAAAAGGAAAAAAAGGGATAAACACCGAACTTTGAGCCATGGTGACTCTGGGATAGAGAACTGAGATTGTCTGGGAGTGGGGACAGGCAAAGAAGAAGCTTGAGATTTTTTTCCATTATTTTCTTCTGTATTGTTTGAATTATTTACTATGGGAATATATTCATATGTAATTTATGTAATATTTAAACACAATATACTTTAGAGAATGATTTGATCCCCATGGATTTATATCAGCAGATACTTTTACTTTTTTAACCAACCAATATGCTTAAATACATTACACATGATAGCTAGGATGAGCATGCCTGGAGATGGTGGTATGCTTTAAATAAAAAAGCTCTAACATGCATTTAGATGACAGACCTTAATAATTTGTTCTCCTCACAGTGTATTAGGTGTGACCCTTCTGCAACTACAGTCTGTGACATAGAAGACAAGGGTGGAAACACACAGTCTAGGGCCAGGAGCCTGAAGGTTTCAGGTTGATGGACTCATGTTACCCTTGATTCCTTTGCCGTTGCTTTAAGTGCTGATTTAGTGAATGTTTCTCCATGAAGCACCAACAGATGGTGAGACCGTTCTTGTTTCTTGTTCTTGTTTCTTTCAGGCCGTACACCCGGTCCCTGGCTCCAGGCCGAGGCAGCAGGGCAGAGCTCTGATGACATTAAAGGCAGAAATTCCCAGGTAACACATCCCTCACGTCTCTGAATGTAAAACCAGGAAATCTCCTCAGGGAGCACAAAAATGGAGGGAGTACACATTCTCATTAACAGCTCCACATTTCCTCAGGCTCCTTTTTTTCAAGGAAAGCCATTTAGAGTACCTTTGTTTTGAGTCAGAATGAAACACTCACAATTTCAAAATCTGAAGGGTGAAAAAAAGGGGTCTTTGCTGAAATCACCACCATATATAGAAGTAAGCTTAGCAACTCGGAACCCCTTTGGGATCATTCTGCAACAATCATCTTGATCACTCCCTATTTTTCCTTGGTTTTTATGGCCTGTGAGAAAAACAGTATAATTCTTATAAAAAATATTCAGTGTCTCTCTCACCTCTAGAATACATACATGATTTATTTCAGCACCCTTGGAGTTTTCCCCCGTTGATATGACAGTTGATTGTAGTTAAATGACCATAATTCAAATCCTGGTGGCTATAGGAAATTGACAAAGCTAGAAGGGAAGGCAGGTATTTCCTGTGTGATGAACCAGTCTGCAGAAACTCTCTTACTTGCCCAGGGCAACTTGAGTAGAAGAGTTTACTAACCTGGGCAGAGATGACATCTCCCACTGCACATGACAAGATCTCATCTTTAAAAGTTCTTTGTTTATTTGAAAACATGTATTCAGTCCAACTCTGGCTTCTTCCTGTTTCAGAGTTCTATGTGACAGACAACAAGGTGGCCTACTGTTAAACTAAGCCATTCTGAAGCTGTATGAATCAAGGAAAGTGATCTGAGAAGGAAGGGACTAGGTTCCTGGAAGCTAGGATGAGTTTCTCAGAGGAGGAGTTACTCCCTCTAGCTGACAAGCATTCCCCTTGTCTAACCATGGCTAATCCAAGAGTTGCAGTAACTATCTCAGATGATCACTAGTTCAAAACTGGGCGTATGACTGTAGTTAAGGAAGAAGTTTAAATACATAGGAAAAAAGAAGACAAAAGACTATACGAGTATACATAAACTTGTTAATAGGCAGAGAGGACTCTGAGAAGAGAAACAACCCTGCTCTCCAAATGTTGGGAATCTTTTCTCTGATCACTCGTTTGCACAGAAGTGCAAATAAAGAGGCTGCCATTGTTATACTTCTCCCATTATTGCAAGTCCCTCCTGCTTTGGCTGAAGTGACCTTCAGGGAATTAAAAGAACTGGTATCTTTTTTTATTCATCCTCCATTTTTTTCTCCCTTTTGGGAGCCCAACATTAAAGACTAGGACATTCAAACACAACTACATATATGGGGAAACTTAGAAAATAACCATGTATGCCCAGAGAAAGACACAGGCTCAGGAAAAAACTGAGACAACTTTAAGGTTACAACTCAGACCAATTTTTGGATCAGATACAGACAACAGCAATAGTTCTCCAGAACTACAGGAAAATGTGAAAAGATCAAGAAAATGGTATATGAAAAAATGGAAATAACAATAAAGAGAAAAAGAACAAAAGTAATTCTGCAGATGAAAAATACAACTGAAATGAAAAATTCACTAGAGGGAATAAAAGACAAATATTAGGAGACAGAAGAAAGAATCAGCAAATTTTAAGCTGTGACAATTGAAACTATTGAGTCTAAAACACAGAAAGGTTAAAAGTGAACAAAGACTGGGAGACTTGTGGAAGAACACCAAACAGAACAACATACTCACTGTGAGATTTCCAGAAAGAGAAGATAAAAGAAAGAGGAAGAAAACGGCTATTTGAAGATATGATAGCTGACAACTTCTCAAATTTGATAAAAGGCATAAAGATCTAATAAGTTCAACACAGTAAGTAAGATGAACTCAAGGAACCCACACTGAGACACACTAAAATCAAACTTTCAAAAGACAGAGATAAAGAGAGAATCTTAAAAGCAGCAAGAGAGATGTGACTTGTCACATACAAGGGATCATCAATAATATTACTGATAAGTTTCTCATAAAAACTTTAGAAGCCAGAAGGTAGTAGGTCATGTATTCAAAGGACTAAGAGAAAAATGCAAAACAAACAAACAACTTTCAACCAAGGATTCAATATCTGACAAATTATCCTTCAAAAGTGAAGAAGAAATTCAAATATTCACAGATAAACAAAATGAAAGATTAAATGAAAGGGCACCAGACAGTAACTTGAAGCTATACGAATAAATAAAGATCTCAATAAAAGTAAATACATGGGCAATTATAAAAGCTAATATTATAACAACAGTTTGTAACTGTACTTTTTATTTTTTACATGATTTAAAACACTTCTATCTAAAAATTATTAATCTAAAGGCGACTGTTAGTGTGACTTTAGTTTGTAACTACTTATTTAGTATTCTATATAATTTAAGAGACTAGTATTTTTAAAAGACTTCTTAGTTTATGTTTTGGAGCACACGGTATATAAAGATGTAATTCTGCACCAGCAACAATGAAAAGGGATGGAGATGGAGCTGTAAAGAAGCAGAGATTTGTTAATGTTACTGAATTTAAGATGCTATAAATTCAAATTATAGTGTTACAACTTTAAGATGTTAAATATAATCCCAGTAGGTTATGGCCTGACTATGGCCCAGTAGGTTGTGTCCCTCAAAATTCAAAGCTGAGACCTAATCTCCAATGTGATAGCATTAAGAGGTGGAACCTTTTGAGAGGTGATTAAGCCATGGAGCCCTCATGAATGAGATTAGTGCCCTTATAGAAGAAGCTAAAGGGATCTTGTTCACTCCTTCCGCCATATGAGAACACGGCTAGTATGAAGCAGTCAGAAACCCCTCACCAGATACTAAATCTTCTGGTGACTTGATCTTGGACTTTCCAGCCTATACAAATTTAAGAAATAAATTTCAGCTGGACTTGGTGGCTCAGCCTGTAATCCTGCACCTTTGGAAGGCTGAGGTGAGTGGATTGCCTGAGCCCGCGGGTTCGAGACCCGCCTGGGTAGGCGAGACCTCATTTCTACAATAAATCAAAAAATCAGCCAGGTGCGGTAGCGCTTGCCTGTAATTCCGGCTACTCGGAAGGCTGAGGCGGAAGGATCACCAGAGCCCAGCAGGCCCAGGCTGTGGTGGCCGGGAGCGGCCACTGCACTCCAGTCTGGGCGACAGAGTGAGACTCCAACTCAAAAAAAAAAAAAAGAAAGAAATTTCAGTTGTTTATAAATTACCCAGTTTAAGATATTTTGTTAAAACAGCCTGAATGGACTAAGACACCATAGTAACCACAAAGAAAGTAGCTATAGAATATACACAAAAGGAAATGAGAAAAAAATGTGAACATTTCACTATAAAAAGTCAACAAAACACAAAAGAAAGTAATACAGGAAATGAGGGACAAACACACTATACAGAAAACAAGTAGCAGCTTATGCCAGTAATCCCAGGACTTTGGGAGACCAAGACAAGAGGATTGCTTGAGGCCAGAAGTTTGAGACCAGCCTGGCCTGTAGAGCAATACCTCATCTCCACCAAAAAAAAAAAAAAAAAAAAAAGAAAGAAAGAAAAAAGAAGCAGCAAAATGACAGAGTAAATCCCTCCTTGTCAATAATTACTTTAAATATAAATGGATTAAACTCTTCAATAAAAAGACAAAGATTGACAGAGTGGATGAAAACACATGACCTAACTATATACTGTTTACAAGAAATTCACTTTGGATCAAAAGACACAACTAATTTGAAAGTGAAAAGATGGAAAAAGGTATTCCATGCAAATAATAACCAAAAGAAAATAGTGTAGCTACAATAATATCAGATAAAATAGATATTAAGTCAAAAAGTGTACAAGCGACAAGGAAGGACCTTATATATTAATAAGAAGTTCAATACAGTAAGAAGATGTAACAATTATAAATATTTATGCACTTAATAACAAACCAAAATATATGAAGCAAAAACTAACAAAATTGAAGAGAGAAAGAGACTGTTCTATGATAACTGGAGACTTCAATACCTCACTCTCAACAGTGAATGAAACAACCAGAGAGAAGATATAGAGTACAGTAAAACAACTAGAACTGAGCCGGGCTCAGTGGCTCAGCCTGTAATCCCAGCACTTTGGGAGGCTGAGGTGAGTGGATTGCCAGAGCCGGCGGGTGCATGATCCGCCTGGGCAACTTGGCGAGACCTCATCTCTACAATAAATCAAAAAATCAGCCGGGCGTGGTAGCGCATGCCTGTAGTTCCGGCTTCTCGGAAGGCTGAGGTGGAAGGATCGCCAGAGCCCAGCAGGTCGAGGCTGCAGTGGCTGGGAACGGCCACTGCACTCCAGTCTGGGCGACGGAGTGAAACTCCAACTCAAAAAAAAAACAAAAAAAAAACTACTAGAACTGACAGACATATATGATACACTCTACCCAACGACAGTATATACATGCTTCTCAAGTATATGTGGGACATTTTCCAAGATAGACCATATGGTAGGCGACAAATTAAATGTCACTAAATTTTAATTTCATTAAAAGAATATACATCAAACAAAATATCTTCCCCCACCTCAGTGGGATGAAGCTAGAAATGCAAAACAGAAGTAAAACTGGAATATTCATATGTGTGTGGAAATTAAACAGTATACTTGTAAACAACCAGTGGATCAAAAAAATCAGAAGAGAAATTTAAAAATACTTAAAGATGAATTAAAATGAAAATACAACATACCAAATCTAATGGAACACTGTGAAAATAATGCTAAGGGAAAAATTTATAGCTGTAAATGTTTACATTAATCATATCTGAAATCTAACTTTACAATTTAAAGAGTTAAAAAAGAAAAACAAACTAAACCCAAAGCTAGCAGAAGGAAGGGAATAAAGATTAGAGCAGAGATCAGTGAAACAGAGAATAGAAAAAGAACAGAGACCAGAGTACCATATGTTCTCATAAGTGAACCTTGAACAATTATAATACTATAAGAAAGGGATGGGCAGTAGTGGGAAACTGTCAAGGGCGGGGGAGTGAGATTGGCAGTTGAGGAAAACTGCTAGGGGAGAGAGGGCATACCTCATCAACAAGGGTACCTGCATAATCAACATTTGTATACCTAACCCTGAATTGTACCCCACATCTTTATAATAAATAAAATAAATAAATAAAATTTTTGTCTTGCAAAAAAAATTCCATGCATACATTTTATCATATATCCATCTAAAATTATTTTACTTTTTGTGCTAAAATCTAAGCCATTTTACTACTGATTAAAGTTAGCTCCTGTTAAAATTTAAAAAAAAAGAAAAGAAAGGAAAAGAACAGAGAAAGTCAATGAAACTAAAAGTTGGTTCTTTGAAAAGATCAACAAAATTGACAAACATTTAGCTAGATCAAATAAAAAATAGAGAAGGCTCAAACTGCAAAAATCAGAAATGAAAGCAAGAATATTACTACTGTTTCTACTGGAGGAAAAATAAAGGATTATGAGAGTACCATGAATGCCAAAAAATTGGATAACCTAGGTGAAATGGACAAATTCCTAGAAATACAAAACCTACCAACACTAAATCACAAAGACATAGAAAATTTGAATAGACATAACTAGTAAGGAGATTGAACCATGAATTTAAAAAAAAATTCTGGCCCAGTTTGGTGGCTCAGCCTGTAATCCCGCGCTTTGGGAGGCCGAGATGAGTGGATTGCCTGAGCCCGCGGGTTTGAGACCTGCCTGGGAAACTTGGCGAGACCTCATCTCTACAAGAAATCAAAAAATTAGCTGGGCATGGTAGTGCATGCCTGTAGTTCCAGCTACTTGGAAGGCTGAGTTGGAAGGATCGCTGGAGCCCAGCAGGTTGAGGCTGCGGTGACCGAGAGCGGCCACTGCACTCCAGTCTGGGCAACTGAGTGAAACTCAAACTTAATAAAAAAAATTTTTTTAAAAACCTGAAAAAGGAAAGTCCAGGACCTGAGGGCTTCACTGGTGAATTCTCCCAAACATTTAAAGAACTAACACCAATCCTTCTCAAACTTTTCCCTAAAAAATGAAAAGGAGAGAACACTTTTTAACTTATTCTATGAGACCAGCATTACCCTAATACCAAAGCCAAACAATGAAGCTCCAAGAAAAGAAAACTACAGACCACTATCCCTTATGAACATTGAGGTAAACATTTTCAGCATAATACTAGCAAACCAAACCCAGCAGCATATTTAAAGGATTGCACACCATGACCAAGTGGGACTTATCCCTGAAAGGCAAAGATAGTTCAATATACAAAAACTAATCAATATTACACTAACAGAATGAAGAAAAAAACCACATTATCATATCAACTGATGCAGAAAAAGCATTTGACTTAAACGCCCTTTCATGATACAGACGCTTTTAACAAACTAAGAATAGAAGGAAACTACCTCAACATAATAAAAGATACATATGAAAAAGCCACCATGAACATCATACTCAATGGTATGAAAGACTGAAAGCTTTTCCTCTGAGATCAGGAACAAGGCAAGGATATCCACTTTCACCACTTTTATTTAACCTAGTAGTAGAAGTTCCAGTCAGAGCAATTAGGCAAGAAAAAGAAATAAAAGACATCCAAATTGGAAAGGAAAAACTAAAATTATCTCTGTTTGCAGATTATATGACCTTATATGTAGAAAACTAAAGATTTCACCAAAAAATTTTTATAATAACTAATAAATGAATTCAGCAAAGTATTAGGACACAAAATCAACACAGAAAAATCAGTTGCATTTCTCTACACCAACAATGAACAATCTGAAAAGAAAATTACAGCAACAATTCCATTTACAATAGCATCAAAAAAAAAATTTAGCAATTAACCCAAGAGGTGAAAGATGTATACAATGAAAACTACAGAACATTGCGGAAATAAATTAAATAAGACATAAATACATACAAACACATCCTATGTTCATGAGTTAGAAGTCTTAATACTGTTAAGATATCAATACTACCCAAAGCAGTTTACAAATTCAGTATAATCAATGATATTTTTTGCAGAAATGGAAAAGCTCATCCTAAAATTCATATGGAATCTGAAGAGACCCCTTGAGATAGCCAAAACAATCTTGAATAAGAAGAATAAATGTGGATGACTCACATTTTTTATTTAAAACCTTACTGTAAAGCTATGGTAATCTAAACAGTGTGGTACTGGCACAAAGACAGACATACAGACTAATGGAATGGAATAAAGAGACTAGAAATAAACCCTTGCGTATATGGTCAAATGGTTTGTGACAAGGGTGCCAACCCCATTTAACAGTGAAAAGATAGTCTTCAACTAATGGTGCGGGGAAAACTGGATATCCACATGCAAAAAAGTGAAATTGGACCCTAACACTATATACAAAAATTAACTCACAATGGACCAAAGACCTAGATATAGGACCTAATACTATAAAACTCTTAGAAGAAAAAACAGGTCAAAAGCTCCAAGACATTGGATTTGGCAATGATTTATTGAATGTAACACCAAAGGCACAGGCAACAGAAGAAAAAAATAGACAAATTTGACTTATGAAACTTTTTTAAATGTTGTATCAAAACGTAGTATCAAGAGTAAAAAGACAACTCATAGCATGAGAAAATATTTGTATCATATATCTGATGAGATAATATCCAGAATATATAGAGAACTTCTAAAACTGAACAACAACAAACAAACAAATGCAAAAATAGGCAAAGGGCTTGAATAGACATTTCTCCAAGGAAGATCCATAACTGCTCAGTAAGCACATGAAAATATGCTCAACAGCATAGAAATGTAAATTAAACACACAATGAAACAGCCCCTCATCTACATCAGGATGGCTGCTATGAAAAGACAAAGCAAAATAACAAGGGTTGGCAAATATGTGGAGAAACTGGAACCCTTGTGCACTCTTGGTGAGAATGTGAAACAGTACAGCTACCGTGGAAAACAGTGAATAGAACGGCTCCTGAAAAACAGGACGGCAGTTCCTCAAAAAACTAAAACTAGAATTACCATATGTCTGGCCCTTCCACTCCTGGGTATATACCTAAAAGAATGAAAATCAGCGACTGGGAGAGATACTGATACTCCCATGTTCACAGAAGCATTATTTTACAATTGCTAAAACATAGAAGCAACTCAAGTGTCTACAGATGGATGAATGGATGAGCAAAATGTGATATATACATATACAATGGAATATTATTCAGCCTTAAAAAGGAAAGAAATTCTGACATATGCCATGACATGAATGAACCTTGAAGATATTATGCTAAGTGAGCTAAGCCAGTCACAAAAAGACAAACACTATATGCTTCCATTTATATCATGTACTTAGAGTTGTCAAAATCATAGAGACAGAAAGCAGAATAGTGGTTGTCATGGGTTAAGGGGAGGAGAAAAATGAGAGCTATTGTTTAATGGGTGTACAGAGTTTCAGTTTTGCAAGATGAAAAGAGTTACAGAGATGGATGGTGGGGATGTTTGCACAGTACTATGAATGTATTAATATCCCTGAACTGTCCACTTAAAAATTATTAAGATGGTACATCTTATATTACATGTATTTTACCACAGTAAAAGAATATTGGAGGAAAAAAACTGTTAATAGGCATTTGTTCTAGAAGGTTGTGACTGACTTTTACTTTCTTCTTTTGAATTTCTGCAATTTCCAAGATTTTTACAATGACTATACTATTCTTGTGATCAGAAAAACTAGAGTAATAGTCATAATCCTTTATAGTTCTAAGACTCTTTACATCTTTCAGTTAGCTTGCATATGTTGGCTCATTTGTTCCTTTTAATAACCCTGTGATGGAAACTGAGAGATACTTTTATGGCCTATTGCGCTCCAGAAGTTGAAGACCTTGCCCAATGTTATATGCCCAGACCTTCTGACTTCTCGTTCAGTGCTCCTTCCATATACTCACTGCCTTTCCTGGCATGTTAGAATCTCCGGAGACAAGAGTCGTCCTCACTATCAATGTGGCAAGGCTGTGTCGGACATTGTGCAGGTTCTGGTCCCCAGCATCATGACAAGAAGACACCTTAATCACCCAAGGCTGGTAGTTTTGATCTCTGCCCGTTAACAGTCTAGTCAAGGATGGATTGTCAAGTCTCTTTGGGCATTCCACAGTCAGGTTCTTCTTTATACCTTGCTAGGTATCATCTTAATTCATTTCATTGCACTGAGGCATAAAGCAGTCACCCAGAGAATTCACTGGGTTCTAGACATTGCAAGCAATACCCAAGGGGGTGCTCTCTTCTTTTATGGATATAGCAATCAGTGCATAGGTGGGAGGCCTGGACTGGAAGTCTGAGGCCTGGGTCTTTTTCTCTTTTTTCCATTGCCTTCAGTTGGGATCTCCAACAAGTTCTTTGCTTTCCCTGAGCTTCCTGTCAAGTGAATTGCTGAGGCTTGGTCCTATACATGTTGATAAGACAGCATTAGGTCCCCACATACCATTGAGTACAAATCCGATTTCATTCCTTTTTCCACCCATGACCCCTTGGGTACAAACCAGCTCTTTGAGTACACATCTCCCCAATCTTGTGTGAATGAGGAGACGTTGCAGTGCCTGGCCCTGGGGGTTGTGGGAGGTCTTTTGTGTGCAAGAATCTTCTAACCCGGTAATGTTCTATTTCCACAGTTATCACTAAAGACTCTCCGGTGAGAAAATGGATGAAGCCAAGGTCCTGGGGTTCCAGATTGCAGGAGAGGAACCCCCAGGAGAACATGTCAGATCCCTCCATGCTCAAACTGTATTTCAGTTGATATACAGGCTCTGAATTGAGCATTTATTTATTGTAAATAAGTGGTTTGCACGGGCTTTAAAGCAGTATTTTAGTTTATTTGAGTAATATTTTTAAAAAACACCCACCATTTTTCCATTTTTTACAATGCATCTTGGCATTCATCTGTCAGTACAGATAGAACCCTGTCCCTCCCTATAACACCCACTCCGTGACTGTGAATATGCTTGCAGGCTGGCCCTTCCTAGATTCCAAACTGTTTTTAGAGAGTCCATAGTTTGCAAGTAGTCCCCAAGTCATAAGTATTCACAATGGCTTCTTATTGGCATGATTTTACATTCTCATCGCACCAACTGCAAAGTCAAACCAAACAATGCCTTATAAATGATGCAGCTCAGAGGAAGTAGTGTGTCCCCCACACCCAGACTATGCCACACAGCCTCCAGGGAAGGAGACGCCATGTCTCACTTCTATTTTGCAGTACAGGGATTTTTTTTTTTTTTTTTTTTTTTTTGGCTGCTTAATGTAAATATATCACAAAGTAAAGGCATGAGTGGGCTTGGCCCCTCTGACGCCGACCACAGGGCCCCTTTTGTAACTGAAGAATGCTACAAGTAGCCAATGCTCCTACTGTTTACAGTGTCCCTAGTGCCCAAGTCTCCATTACTTTCCTCCTGTCCCCTCCAAGTTCCCAGCCCCATCCTGGTAGCCAGGGTAAGGTCAGTATGATGAAATTTCGGTATTTTTTTTTTCCCCTACAGGTTAAAAACAGACACTACTCATTGTTATAGTAAACTACTAATTCTGTCTCAGAGGTTTCCCCTTCCACCCCCCACTTCAAATGCAGAATTTGCATGGAAATACAACATGAAAAATTGTAGAATGAAATGTCTCTTGAAATAATGTCTGGTGCCTCGCCCTCACTTAAGAAACTTTGGAATCACCCATTATGCATTAGCTCCCTTCTGAGCGAAAAGAACCCCACTGGCCTGCCAGCACCCATTCTTTCCCTTGTGGTGGGCATCTCCCTGCAGGACAGATGTGTGTGCAAGGCCTGCCTGCAGGGGGAAAGGATCGAGCCAGGCTGGGACGGCTCTTCACACTCATTTCTCTTGCCAGCAAGGGCTTAGAAGTGTGTCTTTGCTTGCTGCCTGACCTCAGGTGCTCACCATCGTTGGTGAGGGGAAGGCTGGGACAGAGGAAGGAGAGAAAATAGAAGGAAACAGACTGATCCCCGGGTTGTGCTCAAAATAACTGCCCATTAAAGAAAATCAGGGAGAGAGGGGAGGGAGACCAGTGGAAAATAAGTTTGCTGTGTAGCAGCTCACTTGCGCATTCACACCTGAAGGATATCATGTCCAGAGTAAGCCATCCAGAAAGGGAGGAGGTTAGGATGGTTTAGGCACACATGACTGCATACACCTAGCGGTTGTCTGGAGTAAAGACTCAGCTGGCTTCCTACATCAGTGGTGTGCTTTCTCATTCCAGACAGAAGCAAGTGAATCAGGGTCAAGTTCTCTTCTCTGGGGAATGAATCCAGCCAAACTTTAACAGCTGCATCCACAGGAAAGCTTTTGCAGGTCATCCATTCTGGGTGAAACTGATCTGTTTTATTGATTCTGGAAGTTTTCCAAAAGGTCAAATCTCTTTATTACAACCTTAACCACTCTACCGCCCTCACAGTCCCTGAACAAAGGCCCTTTCACCTTCAGAGTAGACTGCTTGCCCTGATGAGGTGTTTATACATTCATGTTCCATATGGCTGGGATAGACATGTAAAACTTAAAACTATTTAAGGACAGAGGGAGGAATGAGCAGAAACCAAAAATGGCAATTAGGGAGAAATCTCAGGAATCTGGCATCATGTCTCTCCCTCTCACTGAATTCACAACCCTTCGAGCTCGTGCCAGTGCACTGAGTTCCTCTGGCGGTGTAAAGGTTTAGCCCCTTGGCCATAAACTCACTCTTAGAGGCAACTGCATTGCAGAGTTCCCGCCGGCCTTGCATATTCTCACTGACACTGTGGTCTGTGACTCCCGCGATGTTTCACATGTATTTTATATTTATTGATGTCTCCTTCTGCAGATTCGTTTCTTTGTACCTAATAAACTTTAATAAGTTGGAATGCGCCCAGTCATTTCCTTGTTAAAACCCAGCAATGGTCACCGGTACCAATCTAAGCCGAACATGTTTAAGAACTAGGAGGACTTCTAAGAATGACACAGCAAAATGGGTATTTGCACAGAGCCCATGCTTGCTGTAGCTTACTGTGTAAGAAACAGGGCCTTTCTTTTTGGAACTGACTAACCTAATGGGTATTTGGAAAAATCAAGCACAAGAAAAATACTTTCTCAGATGCATTTTTTAAAAAGTAGATAATGCCATATTTATTCAGGTTTGCTTGTTTGTTTTAGAGACAGGGTCTCACTCTAGCCCAGTCTAGAGTGCAATGGCTCAATCATAGCTCACTGCAGCCTCAAACTTCTTGCATCAGTTTATATAGAATGAGCAGAACGTAATGCTTCTAGTTCTGCTAATTTGTGTTCAAATGAACCAACTTTCAGCCTAATGTGTACTTACCCACCCACTCCCTGCCCCCGACCTCTACAAATCCCTCAAAAAAGTCTCCAGTGTGAAGCAGAATCATTTTGGTCTCCATGATGTGTTTTAAGGTAGACTTTTTGGAACATAGTATGGAAGAGAAGTTTATCTGCTAAGCAAGCTGGCTCAGAACTAGTGCTTGGAAGGAAAGTCAGGAGCTGAATCTCCCTTTTGTCTCTTATGAGTTGGGGAAAGTAACAGTAACTTAACCAGCACCTCAGTTTCTTCATCCACCAGACGGGACATAAATATGTACCTGCGCATATATTGGTGGAGATTTGATGACAATAACACACAGGCAAGTCCTCAATCCTCGGATCGCAACAGAGCCCAGTAGTGGCACACCCCACACTCGGGAGCAGCCAGTTCGTACAAGCGCCATCACAAGCAGGGCTCCGCTGGCATCCATTCAGATGTCTGCTGAGCTGCTCCAAGCACACTTCACTAGCTTTGCTATTGGATAACAGAGCGAGCCGTAATTAAGATTCGCAGATGTTCCCCAAATAAATCTCATCTAGAAACTAATTTCAAAGCTAGTTACTACACACTTTGCATCAGAATTAGTTCAGGGGCTGACTTGTTTCATCAGCCTTCTTACTGGCGGGAGGTGCAGACAGATAAGCTGTTTAATGACAAAAGGGCCAGTGGGGTGGGAAAGCGAGAGCCCAAGGTAATATACGAAGTGGAGGATCAACTTCAAAGTCACATTGACTGTGGGGAGTGGAGAAGTAGCTGTAACTTTAGGCACCCCTTGTGGAGTAAAGTATGGGAGAATGGACTCCAGAAGCAAGTCCCAACTTCTCAGACCGTGCTCTCGGAGGCTTTGGCATTCTTCATGAACCCCGTTCTGTTTAGGGGTCGACTGGTGCTCTCCCCAAAATCCATACATCCAAGCCCTAATCCCCCAGTACTTCAGAATGTGACCTTACTTAGAAATAGAGTCACTGCAGATATAGTTAGTTAAGATGAGGTCATACTGGAGCAGGGTGGGCCCTTAATCTACTATGAGTGGTGTCCTTATAAAATAGGAAAATTTGGACACAGGCATAGGGAGAATGCCGCATAGAGATGACAGCAGAAAGCAGGATGATGCTTCTACAGGCCGAGAAATGCTTAAGATAGCCACGGTGGGCACGGTGGCTCAAGCCTATAATCTCAGTACTTTGGGAGGCAGAGGCGAGGGGATTGCCTGAGTCCGCGGGGTTGAGACCAACCTAGGCAACATGGTGAGACCTCATCTCTACAATAAATCACAAAATTAGCCAGGCGTGGCAGCACGTGCCTATAGTTCTAGCTACTTGGAAGGCTGAGGTGGAAGGATCGCCTGAGCCCGGCAGGTCAAGGCTGTGGTAGCCAGGAGCGTGCCACTGCACTCCAGCCTGGGCGACAGAGTAAGACTCCAACTCAAAAAAAAAAAAAAAAAGCAAGGAGCCCTAGCAGACATGTTCTGTCACCACGGAGTGTATTCTGTCATGAAATGAGAGCTGGGAATAAAATTTAAAGAATTGTTAGTTCTTTGTCATATAAATAGGACCATCATCTACTCTGACCTTGACACAGGTCACTCGTTGCAGGTGACTGAGTCCCTTTTTCACAAACAAGAACTTCAGTTGCACTTAGCCTGTCATAGCAGAGACAATCTGGAAGCTGTCTGGCATTTCTGGATCATGAGGGTGGAAAGTTGGCCTTTTCTCAGCGGCATTCTCTCCTGCTGTGGAGCTGCTAACGCTTTAGCATTGACACGCTTGGCATAGAGCACTAGCCATTCTCATGACCTAGACTGTGGATCTTAGAATGGTTTCCATTTCTTTTCTTTTAATTGTGGTGATATGCACATAACGTAAAATTTACCATCTTCACCCACTGTTAGTGTTCAGTTCAATACTGCTGAGTACATTCGTGTGGTCGTACAACGTCCATCTCCATAACTCACCTTACAACACTGAAACTCTAAACTCATTAAACAATAACTCCATATTTCTTCCTCTCCCTGGCCCCCTGGCAACTGCCTTCTACTTTCTGTCTCTATGGATTTGACTAGTCCAGGTACCTCATACAAATGGAATCATATATTTGTTCTTTTGTGACTGGTTTATTTCACCAAGCACAATGTCTTCATGAGTCATCCATATTGGAGCATGTGTCAGAATTTCCTTCCCTTTTGTAAGGCTGAATAATATTCCATTGTATGGATATATACCACATTTTGTTTATCCACTCATTCATCTATGGATATTGGAGTTGCTTCCACGTTTAATATAAATACGGGTATATAAATACCTCCTCCAGACCCTGCTTTCAATTCTCTTGTGTATATACCTAGAAGTGGGATTGCCAGATCATGCGGTGGTTTTATTTTTAATATTTTTTAGCAACCTCCTTACTGTTTTCCACAATGGATGCACCATTTTACATTCCCATCAACAATGCATAAGAGTTCCAGTTTCTCCACATACTCACCAACACTTGTTATTTTCTGTTGTTTATGGTAGCTATCCTGATGGGTGTGAGGTGGCACTTCAAAGGTCCTTTGTGTTTATTATTAAAGAGCAAATTTATCCAAAGAACAGTATATAGTGGAGGAAACTGCTGAACTAAGTTTTCCAAAGATTGCAGTCAAAAAATTCCCTTTCATACATTTTCTATGCTGTGTCTGATTCCCACATCTATTCATGAAATGCAAGACAGAGGAGGCCACTGGATGTTAATTTCAGTATTTTTTTATTGTATGCTTGATGCATTTAGAGACAACTCCAAGGGCAAGCACTGGATAGGGACGTTATCTGGTTTGTAGATATTTGTACAAAAGACTGTTAAGACTACATGGTCAGTTCCCACTGCAGGAAACAGAAAGATTTTTCTCTTTCTAGTATTCTCTACCAATAGCGTTTTCCATCTAGCACATTAAAATTCTCACATGGTTGCAAACATACATATTGGTTCCCACGAGAAATCTGCAGTTGACATTTGGGGATGTTTGCAGTCCATCAGATAAGCACATTTTAACAGAAACCACAGGAGGGAAGCTGGGACTTGGGACTGTGTGGAATGAGATGCCATAGCTATGGGGAAGCACAAGGGAGTGACGGCATTGCACGTGACCTGTCGCTCCTGGCCCTCCCTGGGAGCATGGCCCGTGAGGTGGGCTCCCAACTCTTTCTCCTCCACATGCTTCCTGCCTAAGGCTGAGAGCTCAGGTGAAGACCTTCCCCAATAAACAGCAGATAGCTCTTCAGTCATGCAGTTAGTGGCTTCATGACAGACACACTGGCCCCACCTGGCTTCCCCACTGGGCCAGCCAGAGATGTACAACACCTGTACCAATGTGGGATGACATCAGCTAGAAAGCAAAGTAATTTGCCTGGTTGATAATTCTTTTTGATACCTAATGACTCACCCAGTAGTAAAGGAACACCATTGCTAAAATCTAATAGGTATACGCCTGCTCTGTTAGTTTTTAAGAAAAACTCCTTCCAATAACACTGGGTCTTATGTTATTGGGCACTAAGGAATATTCACAATTTTGGTTATATCCTTATTCCACCTAGTTTCAAACTACCTCTGAGAATGAAAGTCTAACATTTCTGCTTTGCTAATTTACTTTTACTGGAGCCTCTGCCCTTGAATAGGAGGGCTGGTCTTCACCTATGGTAAATCCCATCTATTACACAAAACTAGCTAGCTTATGTTTGGCTATGGGGTATGGAGGTGGGGACAGAGTCTGTCCTTTATGGCCATGGCTTCTTTCTACACAAAGCACGCACGGTCCCCTCCCCCAGTCTGGGCAGATACACACATGGTATTCTAGGAAGCTATTTATACACTGTGACCGTTAAACACATTATTTTCATATTTCATCTTGAATATTCATTTCCCCCATATTGTCTTCAGAAAAGCCATCCCTGGTCAAGAAGTTATCCACGTAATAAGCATTTTTTCCAAAGCACAATCTGTCAGGAGCACTTAAAGACAAACATTTCCCCCCGTAACAGCCTGCGCAAAATCCAACAACATATTTCCAGCTGTTAATATATGTAAATAAGTCACTAAAAAAATGAGTACAGCCGGGTTCGGTGGCTCAGCCTGTAATCCCGCACCTCTGGGAGGCTGAGGTGAGTGGATTGCCTGAGACCACGGGTTCGAGACCCGCCTGGGCAGGCGAGACCTCACTCTACAATAAATCAAAAAATTAGCCGGGCGTGGTAGCTCCTGTCTGTAGTTCCAGCTACTCGGAAGGCCGAGGCGGAAGGATCGCCGGAGCCCAGCGGGTCGAGGCTGCGGTGGCCGGGAGCGGCCACTGCACTCCAGTCTGGGTGACGGAGTGAGACTCCAACTCAAAAAAAAAAAAAAAATGAGTACAGCCACATGAGCAGAATTCTTTGCTCTCTTCTTGTCTTTGATTTTGACCGTGCGTGGACCACCTCCGCGCCCGATGGGAGCAAGGAAGCCCAGCTTAACTTCGCCAGGCTGTGCCTCAGAGGCCTGCCATGCCCTCTAGCGGTAGGACAGGGACATCACAATTGCGGTATACAGTATTAGCCAAGACGACCCTCGATTAGGGTTGCCTTTCTCCAAGATCCTCCACTAAGGTCAGTGCACCCTAAAAGTAGCAGCTTGTGTTTCCCACTGCAAACTGACATAAAGTAGCTTATCTGTGGCCTTTGTCTGGCCCATAGTAATAAAAGTAATTTATTCTCACCAGACTTCTTTTCATCAATTCTTCAATCACCTTCGTTGCCTCAGACATGTCAACTGAGGAAATGTTTCCATGAAAGGGGAAGGTGAAGGTGAAACTATGCAGTGAAATTATAGAGTGACTTTCTGCATCGCCTTGTTTTAAACAACCACTTGGGAGGCGGGCTGGGCCGGGGATAGGTACCTCCCTTACCCTTGAACCTCACCTTTCTCCCCTTAGCAGCTAGATAGATGCTTTCAAAATGGCTGCTCCACCTCAGAGGAGGCCCTAAACTCACCAACTGTGAAGGCACAGGCCAAACCTGCACGAGGCTCTTAGCAATTGCTAGCCACCATTATTGGTTGCCATTAACGTTGTCAGCTGAAATATTCTTCCCATCTCTCACCATTTGTAGTTAATGATTTTACATACAGAATTTACAAAACTGTTGAGCAAAAAGCTCACGGCTCTCCCATACTCCTGTTCCTGGAGAGTTGGCAGAGAAAAAGATTTGTTCTGATCAACCCTCTGGCCCTCAGTGTTCTCATCTGTGTAATGAAGGGCTGGTTCCCTTCCAGCGCTCACGGACTGTGATATTGTTGCTGAGATGCCCACTTCAGGAGTGGCTGAGAGTTCCCATAGATGGAGGTAACGTCCTCAACACCACCCACCACCTGCCCTCTTCAGCTACCTGTCTGAATGGAGGCAGCTCCTGCAACATTGGAGGAACGAGGGATGAGGGGAGGGCCCAGGGATGTCGGCTGCTTCATATACGGATTTGTGGCCTATAGTGCCCTGGGCAGGAAGGGTGGGTGTTAGACTGTTACCCTGCAGAGAAATGTGTCTGTATCCATCTGTCGCCTTCTTGCCCTCTGTCTTCCCAACGCTAAGCCCATCTGGTCTTCCTCGCACGCTTTTCTACGCTCAGGTGGTAAGTCAAATCCTTTCAAGAGAACATGACACTGGAAACAAACCAGTTTAATTAAAGTCTCTCTGCTGAGATAATGTAGTAACTGCTTGGATTCCGGCGACTCCAACTGGAATCTAAATAGTCAAGAGTTCCTCCTTTTTCTTCCCTCATTAGCTGAGAAATTTGCTGCTTTGTGGGGTGGAACTATGCCATAGGGGCCATTCAGTTAATCCTAGACTGAATATCGGTAACAAGACATGGGATCATTTCTGCACAAGGCCACATCCCTGTGGCGGGTGTGCTGCTTTGTAGGGAGAGCTACCAGGCCTCGTGGGCGATCCACGCAATGATTCAGGGAAGTCACCAGCATGGCTGTCTCTGAATCTCTGAAGTGGGTAGGTTCCAGCCAACACAGATGGCCAGCTCTCCTGCAAGCAAGCCATTACACGTAAGCACACTGCATGGAAGACGAGTTCTTCAGGAGCACGGGAATTGGGAAGGGCCCAGGCCTGGAGGGGAGCCCCTTTTATTCCTTCCCATCGATTCTGTCCCCCAGAAGACACCCTTGAGGCACTGTGCACTATCGACGTGTGCTCAGATTCAGGGAGGCCAGGGAGCTACTCCCTCAACTGCACACACAAGAGCACTGTGTGTGTAGACAAACGCCTTTTGTTAACTTGAAAGAAACCACTGCTGAAAGACTAAGACTTCAAAAGAGTTCGCTTTTCCCGCCAACTCAGCACTGTGGAGCCTGCCTTTCAAGGCTTGATGAACTCTAGTCCTCCTGTAAAAGGCTCATGTGTCCATTGTCACTGAAATACAATGATAGCAGCTTAAAGTCCACAATTAGTCACACAACCAAACAACAGGCAAATGGGATACACGTTACACTGCAAAGGAAGGGCGCCTACATTGCAGGAGGAGGCGGCGTCTGGCGGTTCAAGGCAGAACACAAGGTAACGGCTCGATGTGGCTTCAGAAAAGGAGGCCACATCTCAGCTTTCTCATTTTACTCAAATGGGAGAGTGGTTGGTTTTGCTGGTAACTTAGTAAGGTGGGAAGTTTTAAATAAGAAGGGGAAAGGGGAGGCTTACTTCACTTAAAGAACTTAATCTCCGTATCAACACAGTCATAGAAAAGGTCCCCCACTTCGGCAGGGTCCAGGGGGTCAGGGCTGGTCAGGATTTCTTCCATGGCTTCCAGACCTTGCTTCTCCAGTTCCAGCATGGTCTTCCTCAGCTTGTGACCTTGCTCCTGAGGGAGGACACAGCTGCTTTACATCTCAGCAAAACAGTGGGGGTCCCTGCAGTGGCCCCCTGAAAGCCCCTGGAGGTCCTGCTGGCTTCCTGCCTGAAGTCCCATTCTTCCCTTCCAAGCTGTGTCCCACACTCCTGCTGGCGGGAATGTTCCAGAATGCCGATGTGGCTATGCCACTGCCCTGCTTAGAACCCTTGCACAGCTTCCTGCTGCCTTCAGGATAAAGCCCAGACCCCTGAGTGACCTTCAGAGAAGGCCCTTCTGACACATGAGATGCTCGCTTGCCTGACCTCTTGTGCTGCATCTGCCTTCTCTTCAGCCAGACTAGGTTAACTGAGACCCACCAACCCACGATGCTCTTTCTCGCCACAGCACAGGTAACCCCGCCCTCTGGGGGCCCTGCCTTCCCTCAACACTTGGTCCCCTGTGCCCATCTTCAGCTCCTTGGAAAGCCTTTCCCCTGGACCCCCAACAGGGCAAGGCCTTTCCTTCTGCCATGGTCATTGTCTTCCGCCTGGTGATGGCTTGTCCACAAGCTGTGTCCCCCATTAGACCATGATCTCCTGGGGAGCAGGAATCCAGTTTATCTCTGCCCTCCAATGTCTCTGTCACTGTGACAGGGACACAGTGGATGCTCTCAAAAGTTGTTTGTTCAATGAATAATAGATACATGAATCATTGAATAAACACAAGTATGTCTATCCTCGTTCACTCATTTTCTGAGAGGGTGAGATTGCTTCTTCCAAGGGACTCATTTACAGGGGATGACAGAGAAAAACTTTCATTTGCCCAATTAGTTCTAGAACTGAGAAGCTGTTCTCGCCACCCACCCTTCTTCATGCAGCGCCACTGAACTCAATCAGAGAATCATTTCTAAATTTTAAAACCCAGCAACCAGCTGGGCTCGATGGCTCAGGCTGTAATCCCAGCACTTTGGGAGGCCGAGGTGAGTGGACTGCCTGAGCCTATGGGTTCAAGACCAGCCTGGGCAACTTGACAAGACCTGGTCTCTACAATAAATTTAAAAAATTAGCCGGATGTGGTAGCACACGCCTGTAGTTCCAGTTACTTGGAAAGTTGAGGCGGAAGGATCACCAGAACCCAGCAGATCGACACTGGGGTGGCCGTGAGCATGCCATTGCACTCCAGCCCGGGCGATGAGTGAGACTCCAACTCAAAAAAAACAAAAACAAAAAACCAGCAACCTCAGCAGTCTCATCTCTCTGAACACACACAGCCTTGTCTAGTCTTCATTCTAACAGCCAATATCCACAAAACCAAACACCACAGAGTGACGGTCTCATCTATGTGGGACTTCTGGTCAACCGCAGCGGGACTGGCAGTAGTGGGAATCTGCCAGGGGTGGGGGGGATACCTCATGGACAAGGGCACCTGCATAATGAACCTTTGTATGCCTAACCCTGAATCATACCCCACATCTTTAAAACAAAAACTTTAAAACAAACAAACGAAAAAGAAAAACAGCACTATCAGGAGGTCATCTGGATGGCCCTAGGGGAAACCCAATGCAGTACAGCACCAGCACTCCTGGTTCCGGAAGAAGCTTGGGAGTAGGACAGGTGTAAAAATACCTGTGACTTTGACATGCCCAGTGGTCATCTCTGTGGAACGGAAGAGCAAGTTTTACAAAAGTAAAACTGCCCTTCTCGGAGATACTTTCTGAATTCCTTTAAATGTATTGCTTCCACTGCCCTTTTCACATCCTTTTTATAGAATCCATCACGCCAAATAGAAGAAAATAAACTTACACTGTCCACACGAAATGTATGCACCAATTTACATAAAAGGTCTCTCTTTTCTTCAGGACAAACTGGACCTATATAAAGCTGTTACATAAGAGCTTGGGGGAGCAGATGAGTGTCTAACAACTACACTCCCTTCTCTTCTCTTCATAAAATATAGGCGTGGATTCTATGTGAAAGCTCATCACAAACAGCTGTTTAGGCCCACTGGGTGTTGGGGAACATGTACTGGCTGGTGTTCTTGTTTGAATTGATGTCTTATAACTTTATTAACCAAAAGTTTGGAGTTGTACTTTGAATAATAACTTTTAAAAAACTGGAGAATCTTTTTTTAACTGTATTTGTGGCTGAGTGCAGTGGTTCACACCTGTAATCCCAGCACTTCGGGAGGCCAAGGCGAGAGGATTGCTTGAGCCCAGGAGTTCAAGACCAGCCCAGGCAACATAGCAAGAACTCGTCTCTACAACATCAAAAAATTGGCCAGGCATGGTGGTGTGCACCTGTCAATCCAGCCATTCGGTGGGCTGAGTCAGGAGGATCACCTGAGCCCAGGAGGTCGCAGCTGCGGTGAGCCATGATTGTGCCATGGCACTCCAGCCTAGTTGACAGAATGAGATTCTGACTCACCTCATCAACAAGGGTATCTGCATAATGAACATTTGCATGCCTAACCCTGAATTGTTCCCCACATCTTTAAAACAAAAATAAAATAATAATAAACAAATAAATAAATAAACAAACTATATTTGTACTATGGTAAAACATATATAACGAAATTTATCACTTTAACCATTTTTCAGTGTATGGTTCAGTGGCATTAAGTACATTCACAGTGTTGTGCAGCCATCACCATCATCCTCCATGTTTAGAACTTTTTTGAAGAATTTCTTTTTTGAAATGACATATGACTGCATCTTTAAATAAAATGTTGTCATCAAATATAACTTTTTATCCCCAAAAGCTTCAAAAGAACTTGAGACAGCAGATACACAGTTACCACAACTGGAAGTGCATGTTTCTGTTATACCTGAGTCAACAATCAATGCAAGCAAGGTACTGTTGCCTGCTGAGTTCCAGGATCCCATCAGCAGGGGCGGTTTTGTTTTAGTTGATTGCAAGCCACCTGGGTAGCAAAATGAACACCAGCCTTCTAGGAAGGGCCTTGGGAGCCTGGCGTTCTGGGAGGAGAGGGATGAGCCTGTCACCTCTGTCCCTGCCTCCTTTCTTGTCCGCCCACTGGGGGCCCACACCCACACTCACCTGGTCATTCTCAATGACAGCACGTGCCCACTCGTGGGCCTTGTACAGCTCGTGCCGGCGGTCTGGTTTCTCCTGGAACCGAGGCTCCTTTTTGGCAGGGTCCTCGTCCCCAAAACAGGGAGACTGTGTTTTGGGAACAAGTTTTACGTCATCAACAAAGATGAAAGGCTTGAATATGGACCTGAAAAGAAAGGAGAGGCACTGTAGCCAGACAGAGCTTGGAGCTTGGGGACATCCAGAGACCATCCTTTTATTCAGCAAACATTTCCTGAGGCAACCTAAGGTGGTGCGTGGTGAGTGAATTGTGCATGACACACAACTGCATGCTTTGGTAGCTCTTTTAGTCAAACCAGCAAACAAACAAGCTGCAAATGCTTCTGTTTACAGTGAGGAGTTATCAAAACAGACTTTCTTTGTTCTGGGAAGACCATTGAGAGGACTCTGTTAGCTGTAAAAAGTAAGGCAGATAGTCAGGCAGTGTTCCCAGAATGGGTGCTATGAGCCCTCTAACAGAGCTGAGAAGCTCGCCCCCTTTTCTACCATGGCTTGCTGGGAAGAGGCCTCCTGGGAAGGAGTTTTCTGGGTTTTGGCTGGTTTTTGTTTTTTATTTTTGAGGCTCTACCTTATTGAAAAATCTTTGGACTATCTCTGACAGACTCAAGGTGGGAACAGAAAAGACCCCATAGGCCCCAGAGGGGACACACCACACAGAAGTCTAGCTATGTGAGAGAACCAGTGCTAGTGCTGGGCACGGCAGGTGGCTAATGCCACCGGCTCTTTTTGATTTTTGGCAGGATGGATGTGTCTTAGTAAAATGGCCATGCATATGTGTGCATGTGTGTGCATGCCCAGGACACATCGCCACACACACACAAAGAGCCATGCATACATACAGCTGTGGCCTAGGATCCCAGGTTGACAGGGTGATGGGCAACTGCAGCTGACTGTGATGCTGGGGACAGGGCCTTATCCTCCCGGCTCCTCACTCAGGGACAAAAGTACTGCACCAGAGGGTACTCCCAGTAGGCATGGACACGTCTGGGCCCTGAGGGTGGCCTGTTTTCAGCCACACCATGGGGTAGCACGTGCAATAACAGCAGGAGAGGATGAGCCCCTCCACACACACCGTGGGGTCTTATAACCCCATGAGTTACAGACCAGATTTGTCAGATTTGGACCCTTCTCTCCTCTCAACAGGTGTACCTGGCCTACTCAAGGTGCCCGAAGTGGGTGGGTTACATGTGAGCTGGGATGAGGATTCCCCCAGTCCTGAGGTATTGGGGGCTTAAGGCAGCCAGGGAAGTTTGCTAGAGTGCCACACAGGGTTTCTCCTGCGTGCCAAGATCTGAAAGGACTGGGAGCCAATAGCCCTTCCTTCCCACATTGTGTCCTTGGACTTGGAACATCAACATCACCTACTGAACCTCAGGCCCACCCATTTTGGTGAATCAGAATCTGCATTTTTAAGGCCTGGCACCATGACTCACTCCTGTAATCCCAGTGTTTTGGGAGGCCAAGGAAAGAGATTGTTTGATCCTGGGAGTTCAAAACTAGGTTGGGCTTTGTAGAGATCTTGTCTCTGGGCTTTTGTAAATACCTTGACTCTACAAAAAAATCAAAAAAGTTAGCTGGACATGGTGGCACACGCCTCTAGTCCCAGCTACTCAGGAGGCTGAGATAGAAGGACTGCTTGAGCCTAGGAGGTCAAGGCTGCAGTGAGCTGTAACTGTGCCACTGCACTCCAGCTTGGGTGACAAAGCAAGATCCTAACTAAAAAAAAATTGTTTTTTGGGTTTTGCTTTTTTTTTTGGCTACAAGCAGGGAAAAGTGCTTTAATAATCTGCATTTTTAACAGAATTCCAGGGGATTCATAACATACTTCCTGAGGTTACCATGGGAAAGAGTATGGTAATACCATGGGTATTTCCTTTTGAAAGTCAAGTGGCAAGCTCTAAAGACCCGCCAGGCCAGTTTTGTTTAAAAAAAAAGCCAAATGGTCAGAGACTGACAGCTCTCATGGAAATGCGAAAGAAAGAGTACCTAATTCACAACTGTTCTCCTTATCAGTTTACAGCCCATGCTGGCCCTGCATTTCCTGGAGACCATTTGTTCTTTGAAAGATCTGATTTTTCTGAACACAACCTTGTAAATTCCAAAGAAAATGTGTAATCACTCAACACGACCCCCTCCTTTACAAACAAAGGTATAAGACTACTCTTCTCCCATTCTGGGGGGCTTGACCTGGAAGCATTATTCCATAATAGTAATAAAGTTGCCACTTCCTGTAATAGTCTCGGTGTCACGACCTCTCTATCTTCCCTACAGGTGGCACTAGCCAAGGACAAGAGTCAGGTACTCAGTTGTTCTCTGCAGGTGATCCAAATATAATTGAAAACTGGTCCCATCCTCGGCCTGATCTACCGGGAAGCACAAGGCATGTCAGGCTGTGCCCACCTGTGCAAGGTCAAGCCCTACCAAGGACCTTCCCTCCGCAGCCATCATCAAAGGAAGTCCTCTCAAAGACAGAGGGGAGCTACCCTCATACAGAAAGAACACATACTTCCACCCCTACAGACTCTTGAAAACAGATCACTCCCTTTGCTTTCTATTGAATGTTGAATGAATGACTGTTGAATGTGAAAAAGGAATTAATGCAAAACCTAAAACTGTCTAAACCAATTTTGACAACATGAAGTTAGAGTCTCTAATTGGTGAGTCAGCTGGTTCTGCAAAAAGGTTGCAGATTGAGGCTCACTAAAAGAGGGTGACTGAGAGGGGGGAGACGAGGGAGAGGAGAGAGCTGGTAGACAACCTGAACTAGCTGCCTCTGGGCTAGCCCTAGGCTCTGGCAACGCAGCTGCCTCACAGCAGGCAAGCATCCTATCCTTTGGGGCCAGACAACTCTGAGAGTTTCCTGAAAAGTCAGTGGACACTGTACCACTGTCAGCCTCTATGGAGGGCACAGAGACCCTTTGGTGGCAGACAGGCCCGAGCTCCTGTTCTACAGCCCAGGGTCTGCTTAGTTCATACTTTCTCCACTCCAGGGCTCTGCAGAGGGCAGAGTTGGGCAGAGCTGTGGCTCCCACCTGGGAGGTGGAGCATCACAGTGGGGCTGGTGCAGGCTCAACACCTGGTAGCCAAGGGAACTGCAGTCTCCTGGGGCTGAGTCTGAGCTGGGCTAGAGAGGGGTCCTTCCCCATTTTCCATCCACCCCCAGGCCCCATGTGATGCTACTTCATACAATGGCCACACTACACTCCTCTTCTCTGCCACTCAGAAGCCCCCCGTGGGAGTGACACCTTCATCAGAAAACCACCACTGAGCCAGGCTCGGTGGCTCAGCCTGTAATCCCAGAGCTTTGGGAGGCTGAGGTGAGTGGATTACCTGAGCCCGCGGGTTGGAGAACCACCTGGGCAACTGACCTCATCTCTACAATAAATCAAAAATTAGCCGGGCATGGTAGTGAGTGCCTGTAATTCCAGCTACCTGGAAAGCTGAGGTGGAAGGATCGCCGGAGCCCAGCAGGTAGAGGCTGCGGTGGCCGGGAGCGGCCACTGCACTCCAGTCTGGGTGACAGAGTGAAACTCCAACTCAAAAAAAAAAAGAAAAAGAAAACTACCCCTGAATTCTTAAAACCTCAGAGCTTTTCTTACTATGTGTCTCAGGGCTCTTCTGACACATGACTCCATGGAGAAGACCATGTCAGGGAGCAGAAGAGGACAGCATGGCAGCACCCATGGGGCCGAGCTGCCTTCTGACAGTGGGGGCAGAGAATTGGGCTGGAACTTGAATGGGGGACATGAATCCCATCTCTGCCTCTGACCACTCGAGGGCCTGTCATTTTCCCTCTCATCTGGCTCTCATCTGGACTAGAGTGAACTCTATTGCCCCTTCCAGCTTCTAAAACCAGTTTATTTCTAACTCCGTGTCATGAGGCTTGTGAAGCTGTGACTCCAACTTCAGTATTCAGTAAGCTCATGCTAACCACAGCCGTGGTCTTCTGCAACCAATGTCCAGGATAAAAAGTCAGAACACTCTATTTGATGTAACTTCAAACTCGCTCTACACTCACGGGCATGTACAGGTTAGTTTAATCAATGAGGGTGTCTGGTGGCTTTTCTAAGATAAGAGGTACCATTTATTTATCCTTCTCATCTATCAGTTTTATTTTTTAAAAAGAATAAAAAATAACTATGATGAAGTTCCCAAAATATTCTAAAGTAGTCAAAGCTCTCCAATGATTTTTTCTTTTTTTTGAGTTGGAGTCTCACTCTGTCACCCAGACTGGAGTGCAGTGGCCGGCCTCGACCTACTGGGCTCTGGTGATCCTTCCACCTCAGCCTTCCAAGCAGCTGGAACTACAGGCGCACACTACCACGCCTGGTTAGTTTTTGATTTATTGTAGAGATGAGGTCTCGCCAAGTTGCCCAGGCGGGTTTCGAACCCTCGGGCTCAGGGAATCCACTCACCTCAGCCTCACAAAGTGCGGGATTACAGGCTGAGCCACGAAGCCCAGCTCCAAAGATTTTTTTCAAACTTTGTAAGGAAGTCAGCATATTCAACTGATGAAAATATGAAGTAAACTTGACAAAGTGGTTAAAGGGAGGTTTTTTTTTGGAGACTGAGTAAATTGTATAAATAATAACTAAGAATATCTAAAAATAATTCTTTAATAACTATTAATAAAAACTGTTGCTGATAAACTGCAATAACACTAATACTCATTTAAATCAGGATGTGGGAATTATCTATAATTCATGTTTGATTATTTGTGTCTATGCAGTCAGGAAAAGGGAAGTGGATAACTCAGTGGTTCCCAAGCATTCTGATTTCTTGCCAGTCCTTTCTGAAAATCACATTTAAAATTCCACATAGATAAGGAGATACACTGACATTTTCCCACAGGTGACCCACAGATGGTAGCATCTTAAATGTTACTTGAATGAATGAACATCAATTAACAGACACACCCACTGTGCCTAACCCACCTGAGCAGAACAAGGTCCACTTTATCACATGCATGGGATGTCCCTGAATATCCTGTGGAGGGCTCTGATGCAGGCCCAGAAAGCAAACTCTGTTTCTGTCTTCGGTGCTGACTCTCAAACAACTTTCAGAAAGGTCGCCTCAGCCATCCATGGTGCAGTGTGACATGACAGACCCAAAAGGGGAAAGCATTTCCCATGGCAAAGGGCAGGCCAGCCACTGCTGAACAAGGTTTAAAGGTGGCTGAGCAACTTGAAAAGGACCCTCATAAGGGACAATGAACCCAAGACCATGAGCAACACTGAAGGAAGAAGCTTCCCTCCAGCCTTCGGGACTCACCAAGACAGATCTAAGGGCTGGGGCACACAGGAAGCACAGCAGGGGCTCCCAAGGTCCAGTTCAGAGAGCTGTAGGATTTTAGTCTCCAGTGACAGTTTTAGGCACAGCCAAGAAACATGCTCCACTGGAGACAAGCTCTGCTGCCTTGTCTATCCTTTTTTCCTTCCAAAACCTAGTGACGAATGCACCAAGCCAGCGCAAAAAGTCTATTTTCCAATCATTTGATTTTCTCATTTCGGAAGAACAGCAAATTTATCATGAAAATCTCTAACATTTTATAACAAAGCATAAGTTTCACAGTGTTTGCATTCAGTTCTCATGGTCCTCTCATTCATTCATTCATTCATTACAAGTCCTGACTGAGTACCAGATACTGTTCTAGTTACTAGGGATACAGTGGTAATCAGGCAGCACAAAAACTTCCTACCCATTTTACATACGAAATGACTGAAGTTCACAGAAGCTAGGTGCTTTGTCCAAAGTCACATTCCTAGCAAGTGGCAGATCTTGAACTAAGTTCGGGTCTTCTAAATGCAAGGTCCATTTCCCCACTACCTCTCCCCTTATACCCTTCTGTTGTTTTTTTATGCACGTTGTGCTATTGGGGAAAATAAAATACTTTTTGTGTTTCAGGATCTGGATTTGAATATCAGTGACCAGTCAACAGTTTCTGTCTCCCAGCATGGCTGTGTTCTTGCTGAAGATGCAGAAACTCCCTGAGTGACTAAACTAGGTTGATTCTTTTGACTAGCAGTTCCTGGCAAATCTACTAAGGGAAGGCAGACATGGAAGGGAATAACAAAAGGCCCCTGCTCAGGAGAATCTCTCCACCTTGAACCCCAATCTGGGGGAAAAAAATGTAGTAACTGGTTTCTCTCAAAAATGCAGGTATCCCTTGCAGTAGTTCAGCTATGGGTCATTCCAGCTTCACCGTGAGCCACTTTAATCACGCTGTCAAAGTCACACCTGGCTGAGAGCAGAACCAATCCATGAAAGAAGCTTCTTCTGAAGGGAAAGGAAACCAGGACTTCCGGAGCATGGAGCAGGCTTAGGAATGGGGGGCTGGTGTCAGCTGCTCTGGGAGGTTTTGTCAAGTCAGAAGTGTAGGGCAGAGAGAGAAGAGGGCTGGTGTGGGAAGAATTCTGAATGAAGATGGAGGGGCGAAGCCGAGCTCGGTGGCTCAGCCTGTAACCCCGCACCTTTGGGAGGCTGAGGTGAGTGGATTGCCTGAGCCTGCGGGTTCGAGACCCGCCTGGGCAGCGAGACCTCACCTCTACAATAAATCAAAAAATCAGCCGGGCGTGGTAGCGCGTGCCTGTAATTCCGGCTACTCGGAAGGCTGAGGCGGAAGGATCGCCGGGCCCAGCAGGTTGAGGCTGCGGTGGCCGGGAGCGGCCGCTGCACTCCAGTCTGGGCGACAGAGTGAGACTCCAACTCAAAAAAAAGAAAAGAAAATGGAGGGGCGAGTGCCAATTTGCCTAGGGCCCTTGGCTCTGTGTCTGTCTGTGCCCTGCATTGCTCCAGAGGCTACATAAGTCATGGTGACCAAGACTCATGTTTTCTCCAATAATAAAAAGGTGTCACCTGTTGCCAATCCAATTTAGTCTCTTAAGGTTAGTACACTAGGGGAAGAGGAGGGAAAAAAGAAACACAGAAACACACATACACACACACACACACACACACACACACACACACACACACACATGAAGAAAGAGATGTGGGGGCGGGGAGGGAGAGAGACTCCAGTTCCCTCGTATCTTCCCAGCACCCTGCCACTAGTTAAAATGGCCAAACACTTTGATTTTCCTAGAACTTACTCTGTTTTTTCTCCCCATTTGGTTTACCCATCCTGTATCTTGAGTATTTGTGTATTTTCCTAGATGTGGGGACTAGTGGTTGACCGGCCTAACAACTGTACCTCTGAAACAAATAAGCTCAGATTCATGGTGTTTGCTAACTTCTGTGGTGTAAATACCCCCACTATGGCCCATTTTGAGCTACCAAAGACATCACCAACATGGAGTCAGGAAGGGATGCAAACAGTCAGTTCTCCCTGGTTCCAGCTCACTGTAAACCCCCGAATCTGACACAGTCTCACGATGCTAAAGTATCTCTCTATCCTTTCCCTCTTTAATTCTTCACATCAGTGATGCTTTAACAGTACTGGCTTCCTAGGAAATGGTTTTCAAAGGGCAGTACACTAAGGCCAGTTAGTGTCACTCTATGAATGATAGAAACACACTGACTCAACAGACTATTAATATGATGAAATTGAACTTCTCAATAAAATTAATTGAAGTACTTCTGCATCTGCCTCAAGCCTTCAACTCTGACTTTTGCATTTCTCTCCAACTCTCAAACTTACATAGTATCTGGTGCACAGCAGGAGAGAGGGAAGAAAGAAAAAGGGGGAAAGAAAGATGTAAGAACAAGTTATTTCAAAGAAAAGATCAATAATTAATACAGTGAGCAAAAGATAGAGAAGTACCCAGGTAGACAGGACAATAGCAAGATCTTGTCCTTTGATTCTCACATTAACTGGGAGGAATAAAGATTGCTACTCTTTGATAGAAATCTTTTGTAAGTCCACTGCTATGAAACAATCTCTTGAAAAGATTTCCTTAATATTTTTAGAATAAGCAGAAGCCAGCTAAAATCTCCCTAGGACAAGGTAATCACGCTTCATGCTGACAAAATACAATATGTTGAACATGCCCAATTACAGAGAAGCACTGGAATGTCAAATAGAAAAAAAAAATAGCCTGTGACAGTTCCACAGTCACAGTAGGAAGCACAGCTCATTTAACCCAAGAAGATAAAAATGAGTGTCTTCTGGAGTGGTCTTCCTCTTCTACAAGATCATTTCAATTAATTTAACCATGAACAATATTCTTTTAAAATTACTTGAAATGTTTTATTTTACATATCAGGAGGCTATTTCACAGCCCATTTCTGAAAGTGGATTAGGGCTGTGTGCTTCAGCCTAGGAGATAGAATTCCTTTACATCAATGTCCTGGTCTCATGAATCCCTGTCTCCCAAGCACAGTTAGAGACAGTATCTGATACATCGGGGACAACCAGCATGGGTTCAATTCACTCCACTCCTCGAAAGACTCCAGCTTCCTAAAAAACACTGTCCAAAAACCTTAGCAGAGCACTCCAGACATTTCAAAATAGAACTCCAAATGCCCATATGTGCCCCATCAGGGACCTCACAAGAGGCAGCTGAGCCATCAGTATTAGGGCAGCAAGCTAGCTCCCAAGCTATAAGGAGGAAGATCCAGACACCTGAGAGAGGAAGGAACCCCAGATCTGATGGTCAAAAAAGAGGGTGGAAGGGGGGCCGTGGAACCCAGGGTTCAGAACTGGGAGATAAAATCAAGAGAAAGCAGATGGAGTCAAACAGGAGGAGCATCCTGAGAGGCTGCCAGGAACATTGTTGAGTGATTGAGGCTCATTGATGAAGGCTACAAGAGGGACCATGGAGGGGGTGGGGGGAGGGGCTATTGGGCTTGTTTAGTGAAAGGGCTGCAGATGGAGAGATGGAAACCTAGTCACCAGCATCATCTACAAGAGGATGCCCGGCTGGGTCATGCTATTTCGTCCCTCCATGCCTCTGTAGATGCAATTCTCTCTACCCAGAATGTTATTCCTACTTTTTTACCTAATAAACTCCCACTCTTCCAACAATGCCCAGTGCTCGAGAGCCCCCTTTCTCTGTGATGATTTTCCCTTCATCATCATCTCATTTGCATCACTTGTACATACCTCATCCCTGGTACCCAACAAACACAATATTTGGCACACAGTGGGTGCTTAATAAATGTTGAGTGAATGACAAACTAAGGAAAGTTTATATTGAGTTCAACAGTCTCATCTTGTGAAGAACCTCTTGATACTGGCAGTAGTTTTAAAAATGATGCCAAGCTGGGTTCGGTGGCTCAGCCTGTAATTCCAGCACTTTGGGAGGCCAAGGCAAGTGGATTGCCTGAGCCTGCGGGTTTGGGATCAGCCCGGGCAACTTGGCGAGACCTCGTCTCTACAGTAAATCAAAAAGTTAGCCAGGTATCGTAGCACGTGTCTGTAGTTTTGGCTACTCGGAAGGCTGAGGCAGAAAGATCACCAGAGCCCAACAGGCCGACGCTGGGGTGGCCATGAGCATGCCACTGCACTCCAGCGTGAGCAACACAATGAGACTCCAACTCAAAAAAAAAAATGATGTCAGTCTTGGGTGGAGTGGCTCATGCTAGTAATTTCAGCACTTTGGGAAGGTGAGGTGGGAGGATCATTTGAGGCCTGGAGTTCAAGGCTGCAGTGAGCTATGATCATACCACTACACTCCTGCCTGAGTGTCAGAGAAAGACACTTATTTAAAAAAAAAAAAAAGACACCAAAGGGCCATAAGAGGTCCTTGGCTTCCCCCCCACTCCAAGTCATGTAAGAATTAGTTCCTATAGCTAGATGCCATCATTGTCCTATATTCCTAAAACAGTAAGAGGAAATAAAATATTTTCAACTGCAAAAGGAATGAAATTTAACAGCAGCAGATTTCTGACAGCAGATTCAAAGGCTTAAAAACTGATATTCAAACAATGATAATGGTGCTTAGTCAGTGAAACATCTGAAAAACACCAGCGAATCTACTGCCTACTGGAAGGAGCGGTCTTCTAGAACTTGTGTGCTGAAGATCAGACTTAACGGATAGATTCCCAGGCCCACCTCAAAGTTTCTGATACAATATATTTGGGTAACAGCATCCATATTTTTCAAAAAAACTCCCCCGTGTGATTCTATCAGTGAAGAGATTTAGAAACCACAGGATGGTTGGTTCTAAGCTCCCAATGGTGTGATTTGTGGCATATGTAACTGAACGTTACTGGGGAAAGGGGGCTGCTATCAGAGATAGTCTTCATAAATAATAGTTAAGTCTTCTATGTACTTACATGGATATCTCACTCAATCCTCCCAACAAGCATATAAAGGTTGGGGCTAGTATTGGTCCCATTGTACAGATACAGAAACTGAAGCTTAAAGAGGTTCAGTAACTTATCCAGCAACTAAGTGACAGAGGTGGGATTCAAACTCCTAGCAGCCCTAGAGGCTGTGTTCTCCAGCATTGTGCAACTCTGCTTCTTTGCTGAAGTGTATGGGCAGAAAGCAACATTTTGTGACCAGAACATTTGAAGTTGTTTCCATCTTATTACCTCTGGGCCGTTTTATCCTCTAGTTCCTGGGAATGGCTTGTTCTGATAAATCTCGGGCATTCCTGTATCTCTCTGTCTCACTGTGTTTTGTTCATCTTTGCACCCCTCATCTACAGCACAATGCTTGGCCCATGATGTATACTCAATAAATATTTGATAAATTTAAAGCAACAATTTTATTCCACAATTGTGATAAATACTATGTGGCCAAAGCCAAGAACTCCACTTAATCAAAGTTCTTAGCACTGACTGCCCATGCTGAGGTTGACTGAAAAATGCAATTTTGCTATCCAAAGGGAGGACATAGTCAGGAGCTTAATATACCCATGTTAAATGAGCATTCAAGGAAAGCACACACGTTCTGCCTTATGTGGCCTTGTCTCGAACAAACCTGGAAGGATCTGGGGTCCCAGTGAAGTAGTGAATGCACGGCGAGCTTCTATCCTGAGGCAGGACAGACACTATACTGGCTGTGGTAAGGAAAGAGTCAGTGTCTACACAGACTCCACTGACTTTGTCCCGTAAGATGCTAATCATAGTCTGCACGGTGATGCTTTCTGTAAAAAAAAAAAAAAAAATAGGAATAAAAAAGAGAGAGATGGAAAGAGGAGATATAACTGCAGCAGGCTACTAAAAAGAATCCATTCACTCCTTTTCTTTTTAATAATAAGACCCCTGAAATTATACTTGGGAATGTAACTATCCAACTACAGAATTTATTTCCCTGCTTCCTTTGTGAGTAGGTGTGGTCATTTGATACATTTTGACCAATGAGAGGTGAGCAGAAATGATGCATGCAATTTCCTTGTCACATCAATAAAAAGGAATACTCATTCTGCACTTTTCTTTTCTCCCTGCCTGCTGGCTTGGAGATGCCAACAAATGGACCACAAATGGAAATCCTGTGTTGAGACAGAGTGGCCAACCCTAGAATCGTCCCTATATATCTGGACTATAATGTAGGAGCTAAATCATCTTCCATTTTCTTTAAGACACATTAATTTGAGGTCCCTTTACTATAAAGCACTTAGCTATACCTCAACCAGTGCAAAACCTCAGTAGGTAGTCATAAGAAAGTTATGAGTAATCTACGCACGGTCTATCAAGCTCTCTCCCATGTGCTTTGGCTGGTCAGGGTCAAGACTCTTTGAGAATGGCCTCTCTGCAGTGGGAAATATATACCCAGGGAGGCAATCAGATACTCAGAACCATTAGGACTATTGGCTTTCACTGCAGATAAATGGATGAGCAAATCTTTGATCTGGATCCCATTTCTACAGTTTCCTCAGTGATTATAATTCATTAAAACACTATTTCGGTCTGTGTCCACAAAGATGGAATCAAAGCATTACATAAGGAGGAGGTTTGTTAGCACAACCCTCATCCTCTTTGTAAATCTCTATTTACATTTCTTCAGCTAGCCAGTGTTGAAATTTCCTTACTGTCTCATATGAGTTTATTGATTTGAATCAGAGTTCAATAGGTTGGCAGTGCTCTTAAATCCTTTTAATCTTTGCATCTTATGACCCAGAGAAATTGGGTCATTTTTCCTGAAGAGTTTCCCAGTCCGGGCTTAGCAGATGGCATCCCTATGGTGTTATTTAATATGTTGCTCCATCCTTTGTATTTCCTGTAAACTAGTAGCTAGATCCAAAGGTTTCATCAGATTTAGGGCTGATGTTTTAGAAAGACTATTTAATAACTTTCAACAAGCTAGTCTTTTTCATTAAAAACTTTTAGAGTTTTTTTTAAGTTTCCATTTAAAAATGAATGCTTTATCTTCCTATCCAGAATATATTACTTAAATATTTATTATAGTAAAAGTCCTACAGTGTTCTTCTAGATTAAGAATCAAGAAAGTTTTTCTTAAAGAACCAGAGAGCAAATATTTTAGTCTATGGGCCATTCAATTGCAGGCAAAACTTCCCCCCTGCAACTGTTCAACTCTGCCTTTACAGCATGAAGGTAGCCCTGCACAATACATGAATCGATGGGTATAACTGTGTTCTAATATAATTTTAATGCAAAACAGGCAGCTGCCATCAGGTCATAGTTTGCTGACCCTTGTCTGAAATGATCAAACATTTGACTTATAAAATCTATGTATCACTAGCAAAAAATGTGGCCATCGTGGATTTTTGGAAGGATTTCCACACAGGCACAAAAGTAAAAAATTATCCCACCACCACATTTACCTAAATATGGATTCTGATTGAGTCAGTGAGGGAGTAACAGCTAGAGCTTATGAAAAGAATTCAGTTCAGCCGGGCTCAGTGGCTCAGCCTGTAATCCCGCGCTTTGGGAGGCCAAGGTGAGTGAATTGCCTGAGCCCGCAGGTTCGAGACCCACCTGGGCAACTTGGCGAGACCTCATCTCTACAAGAAATCAAAAAAATTAGCTGGGCGTGGTAGCGCGCGCCTGTAGTTCCAGCTACTTGGAAGGCTGGCAGAAGGATCGCCGGAGCCCAGCAGGTCAAGGCTGCGGTGGCCAGGAGTGTGCCATTGCACTCCAGTCTGGGAGACACAGCGAGACTCCAACTCAAAAAAAAAAATTCAGTTCAACAACTCAACTACACAAACATCCATGGAACAAAGGACTATACAGACACCACAAGGGGACCCTAAGATGAGTAAGAGACAACACCTCTGCCCTCAAGGAGTAGCAGGCTAATGGGGTGGGGTAAGAGGAAAATACAAGGGGAAGATATGTCAAATACATAAATACTGAGGTATAAGGGAAGCTGCAATAAATATCACAAAAGACAACATGATGACATCAGTGTTTAAAGGAGAACAACATTAGTAGAAGCAGGAGCAGAAAACCTCCATGGATGAGGAAGCACTATGTAAAAATAAGTACAAGCTGTCTTCTTGCTGCACATCAGGACTTTTGACACAAGTTGGTCTTTATATACAAGGTTTAGTCTCCACACTTCCTCTTTGTCCACCCTCCCAAGTTCAGACATGTTCTCTGATTTAGTTGCAAGACAAGGGCATGAGAAAGAGAACGGTGAGGGACAGACTAACTCACCTTCTTGTTTCTCCAAGCTGTCTTTGCCTGCACAGCAGCCTAGATAAACATCAGCAGGAGAAAAAACTTCAGAAAAATTGAACTCCTCCTCTCCTGTCCACCAACCTTGACTCTGAGCATAACTTCTCAGTTCAGGATGCTCTGCATCCATCTTAGTGGTGAGTGACAGCTGATTGCAAATGCACTTCATTCCCTCTGCAGAAAGAAAGACCAGTTAGTTGAAAATACAAGGAATATAGCTGGGCTCGGTGACTCAGCCTGTAATCCCGCTCCTTGGGAGGCTGAGGTGAGTGGATTGCCTTAGCCCACGGGTTTGAGACCCACCTGGGCAACTTGGCGAGACCTCATCTCTACAATAAATCAAAAAATTAGCCGGATGTGGTAGTGCGCGCCTGTAGTTCCAGCTACTTGGAAGGCTGAGGCAGAAGGATCGCCGGAGCCCGGCAGGTCGAGGCTGCAGTGGCCGGGAGCGGCCACTGCACTCCAGTCTGGGCGACAGAGTGAGACTCCAACTCAAAAAAATAAAATAAAATAAAAATAAAAATAATTTTTATAAAATGAAAATACAAGGAATTAATCAAGAAATGGAAATGTTTAAGGAATCTTTTCCCCTAAATCTCTGACTTTTAACTGTAGGGAGAAATCAATTTAAATTTTAAGGAGAAAAACAGACAATCCTAGGTTGTTTTCTTTATAGGAGACATAAAAGGTTTGACCTGTCTTTTTTTTTTTTTCCAGAGACAGGATCTTGCTCTGTTTCCCATGCTGGAGTACAGTGGCACAATCCTAGCTCACTGTAGCCTCAAACTCTTGGGCTCAAGCAAATCAACTGTCTCAGTCTCCCAAGCAGCTGGGACTATAGATATGTGCTACCATAACTGGCTAATATATCTAACTTCATATATATATATATATATATATATATTTTTTTTTTAATGGGGTTTGCTATGGTGCTTAGGCTGGTCTCAAACTCCTGGCCTCTCAACCAATTCTCCCACTTCGCCTCCCAAAGTGCTGGGATTACAGATATGAGCCACCCTGCTTGGTCAATTTAACCAGTCTTGCCCAGGCATTTACCACATTTTAAATGAGCAACAGTCACTTTACTGATCTTAAATTCACAATCAAAAGAAAATATGGAAAGCTCTTCATCATAGCTAAATGAATTCCAGGCATTCATTACTTACAAAATAAAGTGAAGGTTCTTTGAAAGAAATACAGAGCTAACTAGACTTAGAAAGCTATAGGAGATTCCTTTGGACATGTTCTTTCTCTACAGCAGCGCTCTATCTCATCTATGGAGATACCTCCTCCCCTAGCTAAGTCTTTTTCAGTTGAAAAAAACACTTTAAACCACCATCCCCTACCCAAATATAAGTGTTTTTTGAAAAAATAAAAATCAATACTTCTTCATTCAACTTTTGATTTAAAGTCAACATTTAGAAGAATATAGTAGCAATGATAATAAAGCATTTTAAAATAATGGAATGTGTTCATGAATATATAGTATGCATGTATGTCCAGGGGGAGTGTATATGTGTGTGTGTGAAAGAAAGAGAGAGAGGGAGGGAGGGACAGAAAGACAGAGGAAAAAAAAAATCTATGAGAATTTTTTCTCATAAAATTAGAAATGTAAGCCGGGCTCGGTGGCTCGGCCTGTAATCCCGCGCCTTTGGGAGGCTGAGGTGAGTGGATAGCCTGAG
>NW_007255813.1:349527-353631 GCF_000164805.1 Carlito syrichta | reverse complement strand
CTCCAACTCAAAAAAAAAAAAAAAAAAATAGAAATGTAACTGAATAAATCTAGAACCTGAAATGCCTGCATTCCAAGTATACTCCACCTCGAATGAGGGTTTAGGCCAGAATTTCTCCCACCAGCTGGCAGGTTTGCTATGTCTTCGCCAAAGCCTGAGCTGCAAACGCACGCAGGTCGACTAGGACCCCTAGCCTCAGGATGCTGACGAGAGCACAAGCACTAAGGGGTTTTCATTGCTGGCTCAAGAGGACCTTTCCTATCTGCTGCTTCCAGGGAGCACGTCGATCTTCCAAATTCTTGGAGAGGAAGGGAGCGAGCGCTACGAGCCACAATAAAGTCATCACTGTCTGAAATCCAACCCCTAGAGGCAGGATCAGTGCTGCACTGATTTGCACTTCCAAAACAAACATTCCTGGCTGGTGGGCACTGGTTCTTTGCCATTCATCTTTCAGAGGGCATCATGAAAGTAAAATTTAAATACTTTAAAAATGAAAAACAGTCTTGGCCTAAACAAGTGATTCTGACAGTATTCACACTAAGCTATTAAAAAAAATTATCTTGTGAACAACTCCACAGATGTTATTTTCCAAAGGGCTGATTTATAGTAGACATTTGCTTTCAAGAATGTTAGCATCTGGCAGACAGAGTGTACTAAATCTTACTGCAATCCATCACCCTGCTGCTGGGATCAGAGGACATGAAATCAATGAGTCTAAGAAACGGCTAGGATTTTTTTTTTATTTAACTATTCAGTAAAACATTCATTATATGGCAGTGGATTTTTAAAGCCATATTTTGAAGGGAAGCTCAGCTTTTGAAGTGCAGTTATAGATCAAAAAGTTTTAGGTTCTATGTAAAAGAAATATGATTGCTTTCGCATGTGTTCCACTAGCCCTCTTGATGAAATCATTCCATAGCAAGACTTCACCTTAGGGTTTTTGGTTTTTTAATAAAAAAGTATTAAGTTCTCACAATGCAGGAGAGATGGAGACCTGGCATGGCACACTGGCTGCCCTGGTTTTATAAATACCATAAGAATTGGTCAAGCAGGCACATGGAAGTGAAGAAATTCTCTGATTGCTGACAGTCACTGCTAGCCATTCTGCACCCTCGTGACATGAGAAGAAGCCACCCCCACCTCCAGGCAGAAACAGTCTTTGCACAGCTTGGCCAGAAAACCACCATCTAGATTTTGCTGTCTCAGTGAGGCAATCTTTTTTCTTTTTTTTTTTTGAGTCGGAGTCTCACTCTGTCGCCCAGACTGCAGTGCAGTGGCCGCTCCCGGTCACCGCAGCCTCGACCTGCTGGACTCCAGCGATCCTTCCGCCTCAGCCTTCCAAGTAGGCAGAATTACAGGCATGCGCTACCATGCCCGGCTGATTTTTTGATTTATTGTAGAGATGAAGTCTTGCTGCCCAGGCGGGTTTCGAACCTGTGGGCTCAGGTAATCCACTCACCTCAGCCTCCCAAAGGCGCAGGATTACAGGCTGAGCCACCGAGCCCGGCTGAGGCAATCTTATATAGGATACAATGCACCCATTATCCATAGAAGCCCTGATTGCTGCATTAACTTTGTGCACAGAACACAGGCTCGATTCCCAGCTACTGCAGCAGATCTTCTGCTTCTAATTTAGGTCAAATTTGGTTCCATTCAAGATGGACATGGTGGCTCACGCCTGTAATCCCAGCACTTTGGGAGGCGGAAGTGAGAAGATTGCCTGAGCCCAGGCATTCGAGATCAGTCTGGGCAACTTGATGAGACTTCATCTCTACAATAAATTTTTTAAAAAATTAGTCAGGCGTGGTGGTGCAGTCCCAGCTACTTAGAAGGCTGAGGTAGAAGGATCAACTGAACCCAACAGGTCAAGGCTGCTGTAGCCATGAGCACGTCACTGTACTCCAGCATGGGTGATAGAGGAAGACTCCAACTCAAAAAATAAAGTTGGTTCTATTCACCCTGAGGCAGGGATGGCAAACAGGTTTCATCCCCAACATCATTTCTGATTAATTCAAAGATACTTTTCAGCAAATTCAGTTAAGAAAAATCATGGGCCAAGTATAGGTTCAACTAGAGAAGAGTGCTGTGATCTACTAGCCGTGTCTGCTGTGCCATGAGCACAGGAGGGGAGAATGGCAATGCACACACCATGTGTTTGTCACCCAGTCCTAAGGAATGTAAGAGGAGCTCCACCACCAATTGTTTCTTTTTTTTTTTTTTTTGAGTTGGAGTCTCACTCTGTCACCCAGGCTAGAATGCAATGGCATGCTCATGGTCAACCTAGTATCGACCTGCCGGGCTCAGGTGATCCTTCTGCCTCAGCCTTCCAAGTAGCTGGAACTACAAGCACATGCTACCACACCCAACTAATTTTTTGGTTTATAGTAGAGATGAGGTCTCGCCAAGTTGCCTAGGCGGGTCTCGAACCCGCGGGCTCAGGCAATCCACTCACCTCAGCCTCCCAAGGCGCAGGATTACAGGCTGAGCCACCGAGCCCGGCTACCAATTGTTTCTTAGAACTGAACTACTTAGTCCTTTTGGAAGTCCTTTAGCCCATTCTGGGATCCCATCCTGGCTAGAATATGAGGGTGCTAAGGTGATGACACAGCCCAAACATTTTTTTCCCCAGAGCTGTCTTGGAAGCAAGATGCTACAGGGGCTACCAAGCAGCAATTTTACGGGTGCTAAATCCTTCTGGGTAGATCACCTAGTCCTTGGCTCTTCTAGAAACATTGTCTCACAGAGAAATGGCCTTTTGGTCCAAAATGGCAATCAAAATTCCTCACACAAATCCAAACTCCTGTTTTAGAAAAACATTTCAAGCACAAAGATCTACAGGGTTGGGGGCAACAAGGAGCAACTCCCTGGTGAAGGAATTTATTGACATATTACGAAAAAAAGATCACCACCCTGTTGGCCTGTTGAGTCACAGAACTGCTGGTAGTCAAACTGAGATCTGCCCAGAAAGCAAATGGAAAACATGAAATGTGAGTAGTGTGCTTCCCAAGTGTGGACCCCCCTCCGCTCCAGCTACAGAAGATGCAAGTTCTTCTCAGATCCCAGAAACATGCAAGTGAAGCACGAAGACCCAGCACAGGGAGGGTCTGTGACAGCAGCATGAGTCCTCCAAGTCCAGTGTTGCATGTCCAGGCCACAGCCACCTCATTCCTCCCTGTCCTCAAAACCCTTCACCATCCACATGCACTCACCTGTGACCCTCTTGGCCGCCCAGTACTTCCCCATGGTCTCTAGCACCCAAGCTTCATCGCGGTCCACAATCAGATACGAGCTTTGGAAGCTATAGCAGGAGTCTGCGTCTTCATAATAATTCCCACCTTGTCCATGTTCTTGCAACAAGGAGACAATGACATCTAAGGCTTCTTTAGCTGTTTCCCCTCTTTCCAGACCAAGCCTGAAGTAAGGAAATCAGAAGCATACCTCAGTCACTTCATCCACCTGATTATCAACGTAATCATCAAAGACAGGGACAAGGCTGAGTCAGGAAGCACGCCCACCTGTATAAACGTGCTAATCACGCAGACCAACAGGCAAACTGACGGACAGCACTGTATCTCAGAACACTTCTCATGCACATTCAGTTAAACATCATGAGGGTGTTTTCTGTCTTTGGACATTCCCACTCCACACAGAAAAGTCAGGAACCCAGTGGCTTCTCTCTCTTGAAAGGAAGTTCAGCCACATCTCTTACCCCTTTCTGGGTGCATCTCCAGGGAGCTGGTTGGCTTAGCTCTAGCCCTTGGCGAGATAGCCTCTCTGAGGCTTGTGCTCCCTCCTGACTCTAACCTGGGCACAAGGAAATCTCACCTAGCCCAGACTTGATCACTATTATTCTACACAGGTATTTTGGTTAGCAATAAAAGTGTTCAATGGCCAGCCATTGTCCTCTGTCCATATAATTTGCTCAGAGATCTCATTAGGAATGGCCAACTGGTTGTGACATGATCAATCCTTTTTCTATATATTTCTCCTCCTACCTATAAGCCTATGTCTATTGGCTTAAGTTATCAAAAGAATACAAATTCCAGGCTGGGCTCAGTGGCTCAGCCTGTAATCCTGCGCCTTTGGGAGGCTGAGGTGAGTGGA
>NW_007255813.1:345334-349344 GCF_000164805.1 Carlito syrichta | reverse complement strand
CGGCCACTGCACTCCAGTCTGGGCGACGGAGTGAGACTTCGACTCAAAAAAAAAAAAGAATACAAATTCCCTCTGAAGTGAGACATCCATTTCACCCCAGCCCTTCCAACTAATAGACCCCTTAAAGAGGACACAGATACTGCCCTCTGTGTGACCTTGGGCAGGTTATATCATATATGTGAACTTCAGTTTTATGTCATCTATAAAATGAGTATCCACATTATTGGGTTGCTATAAAGATAGGCTTATGAGATAATGACCATGAAAATAAATAGCACTAGTGCCTGGGACTAGATAAGTGGTCAATTTCAGGAGGTGGAACACTGTGGCAGAGAAACATGTGATCTCAGATAAATGGACCCAGCTTCTAGTTCTGGTTCCACTACTCACTGGCTGTATGATCTTAAGTAACGGGACCTTTCTAAACCTTGACTTTCTCACTATAAAGTGAAAACAATACTACCAGCCTCTCAGGCTGCTATGAAAGAGGGCAGCATGTGATATGTACTCAGTAAGTGCCCATTTAGCAACTGTTCATTCAAATGATAATTCTTGTGGCAGGAACATAGGAGTCTTAGAACAGGGGCAATGGAGATACTAAGATGGTGGTGTAAGCCAGTTCTTGGAGACTTTTCAACTTGAGAATAACTTTTAAAATTCATCCAATTTGATGTTTCCTAAAGGGATATATTCCACTGTGCTGCCAGGGAGAAGAAAAGATAATACAACTATACGCTATAGATTGATTCTTGTAACAGACTTATTTTCATAGTCAGGTAATTATATATTAATTGGATTGACATTTTGCATTTTAAGCTTGTTTAGGAAGACTTGGTTACAAGGCTGTGATTTACAAAGCTAAATCCTAAGATCTTGGAGAGTGATAAAAGAACAAACCCATCAGAAGACTGAATTAAGTAGACATTTTCATTGGTCGACGTCATCTTCTCCAGGAGGAGTAGCAAAAGCAAGCACTCATTTTATCTCAAGAGCCCGGAACAAACAAGGATATTGTGAGTGCCTCTCATAACCCAGAGCTGTGCACACTAAAGGGACTCCTTCCTTATTTTCATGGGTCTCTGGTAGCCCACGTTCTAAGCAGACCCCTATTCCCAGGACATTTGGGGGGCCCCAATTTGCCCATACAAACATGATTGGGACATATGAACACCTAACCAAGTGAAATAGCCCTGTCTTTGGAGGTTGTTACTTCTCTCTACTGATTTCTAACGCACTCTCCAGATTTTCTGCCTGTTTGCATTTCACACTGAGGCCCAGTATGTGTACTTGCCCTCCTGCAAAGACATTGATATCATAAGTGCACATAGTCTGTAGCAGGCCCTCAGCACGCATCCACAGACACAATCCTGATTCCATCCTTCTGCCCCCTGTGCCAAGACTGTGGGTCAGAGGCATTCCCTCATGCCACCTAACCATTCACACCTGGTTACCCTACCACAGGATGAGGACAAGACCACATGCTACGCTGTACAAGGGCCATGGATAAGACCAGGGTTACACACTCGCCACCAGCAATTGACAGATGCAGATGAATCCCATGTCACTTGGTGTGGAAGAGAGACCAGGCCTCTGGTGATCCCGGGGCACAAGTCACACACCAGTCAAGACCTATTTTAAAGCCATTCCCAACTGTCTCACCTCCTAGATAGGGCAGATTCATGGGATTCCAGACAAGAGCAGCACTTTTCTGGTCCCATGCCTAAATTCACCTTGGTTGCTACACCTCAGCATGGGCAGGACCAGGACCAGGAAAGGGAATAAACTGAATGGGCCAAGATTAGCATCTCACTGTGAATCCATATTCTGTGCAATTCAAATCCTTTCAAAGTGTGTGCTTTGTCCTGGTTGTCTTGGGTCTGAGAGTTAGATGCTCCCGAATTCAATTCCTAGTTTTACGGGGGAAAATCTTTATTTGAGGCCCGTGATCTTCTCACAGGTATGTCTCATTCTGCCCATTTCTAAAAGGTTAACACATCACACTGAGGAAGATGAATAACATCGGCAGTTCTAGTGGTTTAAAAGCCCCTTTGTTTAGCAACTCTTGCTAGACTTTTTGATATCTATGCCTCTACAGATTAGGGGGACCCTGGTCCCTTTGTATCTCAAATAGGTTAAAACTAGATTTACTGTGGATATATAATCACTGCCTTAGGGAAAGTAATAAAAATAGTCCATGCCCTTCCTCTTAGAGCGATGGGTCTGGTGTTCTTATAGGACCCAGACACCATCTTCCCTCCTTCCCACAATCAAGGAGTCCCAAAGGCCCTTCTGGGCTCATGGTCTTTTGCACAAGTGAAGATTTCCAGCCTTCAGCCAAAGAGCTATGGGCTGAATGTCTGGGCCCCGCCCCCCAAATTCATATGTAAATTCTAATTCCAATGTGATGTTATTTAGAAGCGGTGCCTTTAGGAGGTAATTGTGAGTCCTCACATTTGCCAACAACATAAAGACAAACTACAGACCTTTCTAAATTTTCACACTGGCTTATTTTCAAGGACTTCTGTGTTTTTTAACCTGCTGAAGGTCTGATGGAATGTGCTCAGAATTATAAGATGTTCTGAAATATTGGGATTGACTAAGTTTTAGTGCTAATGTTAAACACAAAAGTCAGTCTACAGAGAAGAGAAGGAGGAGGAGGAAGAGGAAAAATGGAGAAGACAGTTATACAAAGGGAAGAAGAGGCAGGAGACACTGAAAGAATGAGGTGATCTGCTGGAGCCTGCTGGTACCAGCTCAGGAAGGAGATGGTAAACTTCGAGAATTTTGAGCCAGTTGTTGAACCATTGTCACCTGGAAATCCATCATGGAGGGAGTATTTACACCACGGAAAAGGCCACAAATAGGGATGCCCCTTCCACCAGCTGGTTATTAAACATTTACTGGCATACCCCCGACTAATGCATGCTAAAAGCTTTCTAGTTCTCATTCCTTGTCCATGTTGAGGCCCAGACACATTATCATGTCAGACAGACCTTAGATCGAACAGGCACCCTGACACCCAGAAAATAAATTCTCACTTTTATATTAGCTCCTGTCAGCTACTTGTTATTTGGAACCAATCTCATGAAACATGCAAAAATGTGTGTATGTGTTTATGTGTCTTCTCCTCGGGAGAAAGGGATAGTGATCAGAGCCGCACAGAGATCAGTGGATCAAAAATAACAAAGCTTAGCATTCAGCATCAATATCACTGAAAGTGAATTATACAAACAGTATTGCCTAATACTGGCTTTCCCACAAGTCTCTAGAAAGCATATACAAATTATCCCTTATCTTAAAATCAGTGCCTATTAAACTGCTACTGTCATTTGCTTAGTCTCTTTGAACTGAGATTGGATTTCACATGCTGATGGAAAGCACAGAGGGCCAGAATAGGTATGGGGCAACCGCTGTATTCTCTGCATAATCAACCACAGTCCAGCAGGCACTTGAAACAGGATATAAAATGTAAATAGCCTATTCTCAGGGGAGCTGCCCAGGGAAGAACTGGCACCAACCACAGAGTACAAGCAAAGACACTGAGATACCTAGGAAGGTGCTGAGCCTCAAATTGAGAGAATGCAACCAACAGATAGAAAGTCGCCTCTGCAGCAGTGGTTCTCACCTCTATTGTGCATTCGCCTCACCTGGAGGGCTTGTTAAAACAGGTTGCTTCTCCCCTCCCACCACCCAGTTTTTGATTTGGGAGGTGTATAAATTCTTGTTAGAGAATTTACATTTCTAACAAGTTCCCAGGTGAAGGTTGTTCACCATCCACACTTTGGGAAACACTGCTCTAGGCCTTGCCACTCACACTGTGGTTTGTGAATCTACAGCATCAGCGTCACCTAGAGCTTCTTAGAAATGAATACAGAAAAACTTCTGGTTCATGGGTTATGTTTAAGATTTGGTTACTAGCCGGGCTCGGTGGCTCAGCCTGTAATCCCACGCTTTGGGAGGCTGAGGTGAATGGATTGCCTGAGCCTGCGGGTTCGAAACCCGCCTGGGCA
>NW_007255813.1:344715-345313 GCF_000164805.1 Carlito syrichta | reverse complement strand
AGACTCCAACTCAAAAAAAAAAAAAAAAGATTTGGTTACTATGAAATGGCCCCTCAGAATCTCACTATGCTTGGCTGAACTGATCATAGCTGCTTTAAAGCTGAAACTGAGGTGGATTATTCAGTGTAGGTTAGACACAGATAGACAAGTTTCTTGTAGGCATTTTAGATTAACATAGGGGAAGCGTTCAGACATCTTTCTTATCGGTACATGACCTCCACTCAACTAACCAGGCACACCAGACCTGAAAACCTTGGCAGCTGGAATGTGGATCTACCAGTGTAGTAAATCATAGAAACAATAGGGAATTACCCAAAACACAGAAATTATGTTCTAAGCCCAAACCTAGTTAAGCAATAGCTTTATTTAGAAGATTATTGTGACCTTAGAAGATTGAGAAATGATAATCAAAACTCGTGACCATATCACTGCAGCCCACCACTCTCAGCTCATGGTTTCCTTAACCATAGTTGTAAAAGTACATAAAGCATCCTATCAAAGGCAAGCATGTGCTTATGGGACCCATGCTCGGTCTTGAGCATGCTTCTTTCTTTCTAATAAATTCTGTCTTAAACCATTCTTTTTTTTTTTTTTTTTG
>NW_007255813.1:332846-344265 GCF_000164805.1 Carlito syrichta | reverse complement strand
ACTCACCTCAGCCTCCCAAGGCGCGGGATTACAGGCTGAGCCACTGAGCCCAGCTTAAACCATTCTTTAGATTCACTCTGAAATTCTTTTCTGTGACAAGTCAAAAGAATCCATGGGGTATCACACTGCACCCTCCCCAGCATCAAAACCAGATCCTGAACTCAAAGATCCACTCAAGGTACAGACACCTATGGCCCTATCCCCATCCTAAAGAACCTAAAAGTGACAGCCTTCACACCCTTTTTACTGCAATAGCTGGACATGGCTAGCTCAAGAAGGAGTTAAAGTTAAATGGCTAAGGTTAAACTCTCACACTGTCATCTACTCCCGACATCTGTCATTTTCCCAGACCTTGCTAACTATCACCATGCCAATTATGTGCCAAATATATCTTCTCTGTCTACCTCCCTCAGCCTTACAGATCCAGGTCAAATGCACCTCCTCCTCAAAGCATTCCCAAAGGTGTCCTGTCTGTGAACATCCAGCAGTGTCTGCTGAAGGCCATACCCTGGAATTCTGTGCCATTCATGTGGCATCAAATCTCAGATCGCTTGGAGTCACCTCTCCCCTACTGTCTTCTTAAATCATTTTAAAAATTTACATTGCTCAATTTTCTGTCTTCTCCCTGCAAACAGACTAAAATCTCTTTGAAACTTTGAGCTTCTTCATGTGCCCACAGAGTCCAGCACAAAGTAGATATTCAGTAAGCCCTGTGCTTATTGGTTGGTATCTTTAAAAGATAACATTAGAGGCTTTGAAGAAAGAAAAAAAATCCTCAACCTCCTCTCCATCATCCCTTAGAAACTAACTGTTTAAAAGGGTAATTTTTTTTACCAATTTCTATAAGTCCCATACTATAAATACATTAACTCAAAGTACAAGGTTAAAAATGAAGAAAAAAGAGGTATATTTTTTCATTGCTAACTCTTCATTTCCAGGACTTCTATTAAGCACAGATATTAAAGAACAACTGGGAGAGCTGTCAAAAAATAAGCTCAAAACCTATTGTTATTCTATACATTTTGTTCTGACAATCAAGAGAAAACTAGTTGTATTCATAAATAGGAGGCTTCTTCCGCCTTTTCTCCATCTCAGGGAAGCTGTCCCCTCTGAGTTTATAAGAAACAGAAGAACAAGGTAGGGTAAGAAGGCATAAGAGCAATATGCTGGCAAAAGGGTGTCCACATCAGACCACTCCATTTGCCGGCAGAAGGGTGGGTCACAGAGACCTTTGCCTAAATGCGCAGTTTCCCCCTACAAAACCAATGCCAAACCCCATTCCTTTTTCCTGAATGTTAGCTTTGGGAGATTCTTCAGAGGTCATCCAATCTAGAGCTCAAATGGAAAAAATGAGAAAACTGTGGCCCAGAGAGGTGCTGTCACGTGGTGTACCCACAGTGACAGCCAAGACTCCAGCTCCCAGCACAATCTTCTTTCACTGTATCAGGATTCCATTTCACTATTTCAGAAAAAAACAAAGTCATTTCAGATTTTTTTTTGTTCCAGCCCACTCTATACTTCATTCATTCATTCAAAATTCAGTTACTGATCCTCTGTTACATGAGAGTCACAGTCCCGGGTATTTGAAATACAAAAATAACAAACACCATGCCTCCACCCAGCTTACACAGCCTATTCCTTATGTTATAGAGTGGTTGGCAGAGGAGGAAAAGGAAGAAAAGACAACTGAGATATGGAGGGGAAAGGAGGGAAGTGAGCCCTACTCTTTTTTCTTTTATAGTTTATAATTTTAAAAATATTTTTTCTTATATATGCTGTATATTTCAAACACTATAAAATTCCCCCATTTAAAGTTCCCATTGTTTTTAGTATACTCATAAAGTCATGCAACCATCACTGTAATCTAAGTTTAGAACATTTTCAACAACCCAAAAAGAAACGCATACACATTAGGAATCACTCCCCTTCCCCTCACCGTCACCTCAGGTAGCCACTAATCCACTTCCTGCCACTATCAATTTGCCTATTCTGTATATTTCATGTAAACAGAATCATACACTATGTGACCTTTTGTGTCTGGCTTCTTTCACTTAGTCTAATGTTTTCAAGATCATCGTGTTGTCGTATCTACCTGTATTTGATTCTTTTTTGTGACTGAATAGTATTCCATAATAATCATTCTGTTTTCATCATCTCAAAGTTTATATCAAAAGGCATACATCACCTTTGGGAGGATTATATTACAAAATATGAGGTTTAGGGGGAAATAAATCCTGTACCCATTTTCATCCTTTTCTAGGCAGTTGTTTCAAAGAATCACCATGCAGTACCTGACCAGATCCATCCCCAGTAAGGCTTCTGACTCCGCAGCTGGTTCTCTGGTGTTGACGGCTTCATTGGCTATGCATACACCGTGTTCATTGGCTCCCATTTCTGCCCCCCAGAGCCAGGCAGGTCTGCTTATCATTATGGCATGGGTCCTCGGAACTTGGTCGATTGAAATGTAAGTACACTAAAAAACGAAGACAGGAAAGAACACCATCACCAGTCAGGTACCACGTCGTTTCCACTTTGGTACTTACACTGAACCATCACATCAGTTACAAACAGGGCCAAAAATTAAAAGGCCTTGGGAACGCCCCAATTTAAAAAAAAGACACCCCAGTCTCAATGCAGCCCAAAGGTCTCCACAGTGAGTTCCAGTCTCTTTGGTTCAAGCCAATCTACTCCTCATGCTTGCAAAAAATGGTGATCATCTTGAACTAGGATTTCAATCAATCATCACCTGAACATCCTGTGCCCCCACATTTCCACAGACAAAGATGGCTGCCAGCATTCAAATGAACACAGCGATTTACAAGTCCTATCTTCAAAAGAAACTTTTCTGTGTGCCAGCAGCCTAACACAGAAAACAGATAAAAGGGAAGATGCTTTGTCTGAGGAAGGCAGGTCCTGAGCCTCCTTGCAAGGATCCCTAGGGTTTCTGGTACACAGTTTAACGACCTACATGATTGCTCTAGTGGTGGAAAAGGAAAAATGATAACAATGTTCACGTTTAACTATTACATTACAATGCATACTCTCTTGCACTGTGCTTTCCTGTCTGTCCTATTTGATTCTCACACTAAGCCAGTGCGGTAAACACAGAAGGAAACAGTCCCACAGAGGTGTATCTCCAGCTGCTATCAGAACTGCAGTACACACCACTTAGAGTTCACATCTTACATTCTCCAGGGTGCCGTGTCTTTACCTGGAAAATAAGGAAGCTAATCTGGGTCAAACTATTTCTTCCAAAATATTTTTAACCTCAGCTCCTTTCCTTCACACAAACTCTTACATAGACACATAAACACGATAAAACTGGTCAATGCGTGTTGAGGCAAAGGAAAAAAGAGGCATGGGACCGGGGGGGGGTAACCCCCAGAGCCCTGTCTGCCTGTACTTCCTTTACCCTCCTCACATTGTGGGCCAGAGCAGTTGAAAAACCAAACTAGGTTATCCATAGGGGCCTCCTGACTCCGACATTCCGTGAGCCTATAACACAAGCTTTGTGTGGTGGGTGCAAGATGGGATTCAGGGCTCTAAGCTCCACAAAGTGTTTGTGCTCTCAAGGGAGAACTTTATCAGCTGCAGCAGTCATTTGCATTTTAAATTGGATAGCTGACAGCCACTGAAGCCTTAGATCGCTCTCTCTATCCTTTTTTTTTTATTCAAGACCCAGCTTTATTGACTGAATGCAGCTCAGAAAGTGATTCTGCATTGATTTCCCAAAACCTCTAAACCTCAGGTAAAAGCTGAAATACATGTAGCGCTATACTCATTGGTCAGGTGACTTCTGATCTGCACAATTCATGTAAGGTGTTGCTCACCACTGGTTTCATATCAATTCACTTAATAAATATTTGCAAACTGAAGCTAATTAGCCTGGAGGTTGTCAAGAGGCTTGAATTTTTCATGGCAAACTGACAATAAAATATACTCTTGAGATGTTTTCCCCTATGCAGCTCCCAAAAGTTATGTATTTTAAAAAATGATTCTTGTAGAGCAAAAAGCCAGCCAAAGTAGTAACCAATGCTCCTCTCTGTGCTCTTCTGAGTGGAATTAAAGTTTATATCTCCTGTTTTCACTCTTCCATGCAAGAAGGGAGTCTGGGATTTGACCAACACTTTCTCAAACCCTGTCCCCACTGAACACCAGTGACAAATTTTGTCCTGAAAAGAATAAGTAAATAGGTAGGGCATCTCAGCTTTTAAAGCACACATTTATTACAGAGTTTTTTAAAGGGGCAGGAAAAAAGTAAAAGTAGAAAATTATTTGTTTGTCCTGAAATTCATTTTTACACATTCATTTCCATTTGCCCATTTTTTATAGAGCACCAACTACACCCAAGGCATTCTGTGCTGAATGCTGCAGGCAGAAAATCAGTGAGAGTGCCCAGTCCCTATCCTTTCTGTTGGACAGGAAGGAGAAGGCACCACACAAATTACTGTGACTGACAGGACAACTTTGATGTCAATGGGATCTGTCTCTTTCTTACAGCATCTTGTTCCCTCCTTCCACCTTGCCTTTCTGATCAACCCTATTCTGCTTTTTCTTTTTCCCATTCCATTCTCTTGATCCCCTTCTGAAATATTATATACTGTAACTGATTTACCACATGTATTGTTTACATATGCCATCTCCTTCAGCTACGATGTAAACGGACATACCCCAAGACCAGTACACTCCAGGCATCAATAAACCCTTTTTTGGATGGATGGATGGATGGATGGATGGATGATGGATGGATGGATGGATGGATGGATGGACGGACAAACAGACAGATGAATGGACGGGCAGATGGATAAATTACAAAGCTCTAAGGGACCATGATAAACGTCCAAAGGAAAGAAGAAACATCCCAGTGGCCAGAGGCTTTACCAAATTGGAGACGTGAATACATCTTGAAAAATGGGTCAGACATCAAGGTATTCTAGACAGAGCTAAGAGCATGAGAAAAGAGAAGTGAGCATGTCAAAGGTGTGTTCGTGGTCCAGAGAGGTCCCCAATGTGCCACATGGGCAGCTCCTGCGATGACACTGGGGAACAGAACTACAAGGGCTTAATGCAGACTGCCTAACAAAAATGTTGACAATGGAATCAAAAAGACCAGATGGTCTTTGTGGGGGTTCAAAATATATGCAGCTAGCTTGATGCTTTTCAGGCCAATCTCAGAATGATGAGGAAGGAAGGGGGTCCCCAAGAAGCCAGATGGGCCAAATCAGCCCCTCCCAAGCGCCTGCTGAAACCCATGCCGCCAGATCCTGTTTACACTCCTTGAGCCTGCAACACATGCCTCTTGCGGCATCTTTGTCATGAGCCACAGAGCAGGGTCTAACAAGGCCCTTCTGTGACTGCTATTCATGCCTGCTCCATTGTGTTTTAAATCTGAGTAATCACAACCAGGTGGGGGTGGGGGAAAACTAAACATACTTGTCTCACAAAGGTTGGTTATTTAAAATCCCACTGCGGGAGTAGATCTCACAAAATAAGGAACATTCACACAAGATGTAATTAGCTAAACTTGGGAAAGTCAGCCATCTAGAACATGAACTCCACAGGCAGTCTTTTTAACAATAAAATCCACCAACCTTTGCAATTGTCACATTATCAGTGAGGCAGACAAGTGGGATTTGAGATAGCAGAGGAGGTTCCACCAGGGAAAAATGCCCCCAAATTACCTGAAATCGTCTTTCAGCGTGGCAAAAACAATTAAGTGCCCCAAGTAAAAATTCCCAGCCAAATTTCTATTAGAAAAAAGAAAGTGTACCCCACGTAAAAAAATTCATCTTCATGGATATGCTTCTGGCCTCAGCCTCAGTAGTTAAGCTGTTAAAGTGAACTGTACAGGCAAGAGATGAGCAATTGGTCTTGTGGTCCCAGCCGCTCCCACCTGGCCTTTCAAAAACAAAGCTGGCAGCTAGTGTGACTTCTGGTTGCCAAGGTCACGGTGCCACGTGAGTGCCCAGAGAGGGGGTGTGGTGAGGCCTACTTAACAGCAGCACTGCCCAGCACTAATCATGGGTTTCCAAGGAACTGCCTGCTCTGGGCTCACCCTTCTCCCAGGGGGCCGCCTGCCAGGTTGGAGGATAGAATGGTTGAGCCTTGAAAAGACGCTGGAGACAAAGACAAAAACAGTTCTTCTGCAGAGCAAGCCCTTTATTATTTTGTGAGATTGAGTCAAAAACGAAAAGCAAGATCAGCTTCACACTGTCGCCTGCCCATCACATTCCAGCATACGCTATTTCTGGACCTCACCCAGTGAAAGGGGGAACAGAGATGCTCACACAATGGACGTTTCAATTAGTGAAACGCAACCATTGTGCCTTTGGTACTGTACTCAGATGGTGAACACAACCCTGGCACCACCAGCGAAAACCATTGTGAGATGAGTTGATGAGTCAGCCAAGCTGCTCGGGGTGGGGGAAAACGGCAGGGAAAACAGGATGCTTTCCAGAAATAGTTTTAGCTTTAGAAAGTTTGCAACTCTAACGCAACATTGCTAATGATCACTGAGGGCTTTTGTTTGTTTTTAATTTTTTATAAAAATTTTGTGTAGAGACAGGGTCTCATCATGTTGCCCAGGATGGCCTCAAACTCCTGGCCGCAAACAATCCTCCTGCCTTAGCCTTCTGAGTTGTTGGAACTACAGGTGCATGCTACCACATATGGCTTGTTTTTAATTTTTTTACTGCAGTGTCTTGTCTGCTGTTTAATTGGTTTTAGAAAATGTGTTCTTTTTTTTTTTAAGTCGGAGTCTCACTCTGTCACCCAGACTGGAGTGCAGTGGCACGCTCCCGGCCACTGCAGCCTCAACCTGCTGGGCTCCGGCGATCCTTCCGCCTCAGCCTTCCAAGTAGCCGGAACTACAGGCGCGCGCTGCCATGGCCGGCTAATTTTTTGATTTATTGTAGAGATGAGGTCTCGCCAAGTTGTCTAGACTGGTCTCAAACCCGCAGGCTCAGGCAATTCACTCACCTCAGCCTCCCAAAGCACGGGGATTACAGGTTGAGCCACCGAGCCTGGTGAAAATGTGTTCTTAAGATTCATATGAGTCCACATAAAGACAAAAGAAGATGTTGACATTGGAGGGTAACACCCTGAAGCATATTTTGGAAGAACTACTTTTTGCTTCCCTGAAGCTTTAAGATCTTTGGGGAATGGGCAATGTAAATACCTGAAGTCAGAAACAGGTTTGGGAAAGGGGACATAAAGGAAGGAAGCCCTCCTCCACTAAGTCACTCTCTCATGAAAGTGAGGAAGACACTTCTGACCCCATACAAGTCTGGGGACGCCTCACCTTGGGGCTAAAGAAAAGAAAACAGAAAAACTGAAAGAATACTGTACAATCCATTCAGCAGTCACAGAGCTATGCTCAGCTCTCTCTGATTCCAGAATGACTTATGCTTTCCTACTCTAAGAAACAAACTTCAGAATTAAAATTCACACACCTATAGTTCCAGCTGCTTGGAAGGCTGAGGTGGAAGGAAAGCCTAAGTCCAGCAGGTCAAGGCTGCAGTGGCCATGAGTGTACCGCTGCCCTCCAGCCTGGGCAACAGAGTAAGACTCCTACTCAAAAAAAAAAAAAAAAAAATTCACATACACACCCTACACACCATAAATACAGTCTCCATCTGGACAATTTCACTAACAATGCTGCCAATCACTGCTAATTGGTGATGTTCTATTACTCTTGTAAATATTTTCAGGAAAAGATCTTCCAAAAGCCTGCCCCAAATCATAAGAACAGGATACTGGCTGGGCTCGGTGGCTCAGCCTGTAATCCCTCACTTTGGGAGGCCGAGGCGAGTGAATTGCCTGAGCCCGCGGGTTCGAGACCTGCCTGGGCAAATTGGCGAGACCTCATGTCTACAATAAATAAAAAATTTAACCAGGCGTGGTAGCGCGTGCCTGTAATTCCGGCTACTTGGAAGGCTGAGGCAGAAGGATCACCGGAGCCCAGCAGGTCGAGGCTGCAGTGGCTGGGAGCGGCCAGTGCACTCCAGTCTGGGCGACAAAGTGAGACTCCAACTCAAAAAAAAAAAAAAAAAAAGAACAGGATACTGAATCCATACAGTACTTTATGTAGTGGAAAACAGACATAAATTAAAACTAATTTTCAAAATAAAAAAAGGAACAGTGAAGACTTTAAATCTTAAAGGAGGGAAACAACAGAGGTGAGATTTATTATCTGCTGCCCCCCCCAAAAGATTCTTATTATATGTCTTTGTTATCAAGAATTCTCTGTCTTCATAAATTGTGGTATAATTAGCTTCTAGGCGCCAAGTATAAATAATATAACTCTAGCTGGAATCTGTGGTTTTTCTGGAATAGTATTCTAATGTTGGAACAAATTCTTTCCTAAATAGAAGGTTCAACTATATAAGAATAGACCTATCCCATCCATGGGCATTGCATGTATACATACATACACAGACAGCAGACAGACAGACAGACACACACACACACACACACACACACACACACACACACACAGCATAATCCAGGAAATTATTCATCTGCTTTTTCAGCACCCCTACCTAAAAGGAGAAGCAGGACTTTATGTAAAACCGAGATGAGTTCTATGAAGTACCTCATGCAGCAGACAAAAGGACTTTCAAAAATGGATACACATATACCTATGATAAAAAGACTTTCAAAAATGGATACACATATAGCTATCCAACGCTGCAACCAAGAAAGTTGGTAAAAGCCCAGAGTCTACATGGAAAGACTAAAAGAATGTAAAATCGGAATGTTCTAATCTGCCAATCGTGCAGCTGAACAAAAACATGCAGCATAATAATGGAAACTGAGGAACTCTGTGCTAGAGAATCTTGTTTCTTACTCTTCAGTCTCAAGCACCATGAACTTGACAAATGGCAGGTGATGGCTGGGAGGGACTGACTGATGGGAGGGGGGGGCAAGTGGACAAGTTGGAAGGGAAGACCGCCTAGAAGGAGGGACCAATTGGGACAGTGGAAGCATGGATGAGAAATCAAGACAATATTTTACACATCGTTTAGAGTCTCAGTAAATGGGTCCCTGGACCTCAGAAGTCAAGTAGGAGGTTTCTAGGGAAACCTCAGGACACACGTGTTTAAGACATCACGAAATGGCTCAGGAATAGATGTGTTTTTATGGAAAGTTCTCATCATAGTTAAAAAAAAATCTGCATTTTAATGAGTCCTTTTATGAAAGTTACATGATAGTAATTGTGGATTATAGGCCCAAATATAGAAAAGAATCCATCATTCTGTACTCAGGAAAAGAACAAGGGTAAAGACAGATCTAACGTGAGGAAATTAAAGAGATACCTGGCCTTCTTTTCTTTTATTTTCTTTTTCATGAATTTCTGCACATTATGTACAATATTCTTAAACTTGATTTTTTATTTTTATTTACTTTTTATTTATTTTCGAGTTGGGGGTCTCACTCTGTTGCCCAGGCTAGAGTGTGGTGGCACAATAACAGTTCACTGTATCCTCAACCTTTTGGGCTCAGGCAATCCTTCCACCTCAGCCTCCCATGTAGCTGGGACTGCAGCCACATGTCATCACGGCCAGCTAGCTTTTTTGTTTTTGTGTTTTTGGTAGAGACAAGAACTCTCTATGTTGCCCAGACTGGTCTCAAACTCCTGGACTCAAGTGATTCTCCTGCCTCAGCCTCTCAAAGTGCTGGGGTTACAAGTGTGGGCCACCAAGCCCAGCAGATTTTTTTAAATATGTCATTTTAAACTTATAGAAAAGGGGTAAGAGTAAGTTTGAAAAGTAGACTCAGAAACATGTGCCAAAGTTAGGAGTTTGGGAACTGAGACCTGGGGTCACAGCATCTCTCCACATTAGTCAATTACTTTCACATATAAACTCGTATGTATGTCACAAGAGCCCTATAATACAGGCAGAGGGAATATTATGATCTCCATCTGGCAAATGAGAAGGCTGAGTCTCAGAAAGTCTCAAAGACCCAAGACTCTGCAAAGGGGAAGGCAGGACAAGAACCCAGGACCCCTATCTCCTGGGCCAAAACTCATCCCCCTAGTACAAGTGATTATAAATTTCAAATGATTTATAATAGTAGGCCATGCATAAAGTACTACATCATAGAGAAGTGGCAGGCTAAAGGGAGGAGGGGATATTAGTGTGGAGGGCTTGAAGGATGCATAGGAGAAAGAGAAAAAGCACAGACAAATACAAGTGTGTTGTCTGCTCAAGAACTGGCAAGCAGGTCAGTGTAGCTGTGGCCTAGGATGCAAACTGAGAGAGGACAACTAAGAATGAGGATAGGAAAGTAAGCAGGTAATTGTACAACCCTTACGGAGGTCAATTATTACAAAATCTTTATCCTCTGACCCAATGATGCTACATCTGAAAGTATATCCCATGGCTATACTTGTACATGTACAAAATAACTGTGCAAAAGATCCTTCACAGCTGCACTTTCTAGACTAACAAAATATTGAAAAATAGTCCGTGTCCACCAATAGAGGACTAATTGAATAAATTATGGTACATTTCCATCATGGATTACTGTGCAGCTGCAAAAAAATATATAAGGACAGTCTCTATGAACAGATAGAGAAAAATCTTTAGAAAATGTTAAGTGCAAAAAGCAAATTACAGACATTTTCTATACATCTGAAATTATATATTTTTAAAAATCAAATTTAAGAATGTTATAATGTGCTACGTTCATGAAAAAAGAAAAAAAGGCCAAGTAGTAATGACTTTTTTGTATTTGGATAAAACACTGGAAAAAGATGCAAGAATTAACAGGATGGGTATCAAGGTGCATAGGGACATGGACAAGGAAGACTTCTTACTCTAAATATTTTTAATATCATTTACACTTTGAACCATGACTGATTCAAAATGTAAAATTACATTTAAAATGTCTTTACTCAAGGAGTTGAAAACTTATGTCTACACAAAATCCTGCATAGAAATGTTTATAGCACTTTTATCAAAATCGCCAACCTTTGGAACCAAGCAGTTCTTCACTAGGTGAATGGATACATGAACTGGCATATCCAGATGGTGGAAAATTGTTCAGTGATTCAAAAATAAAAGAAAGAAATGTGTCAACTAGCTCAGAGAAGACATGAAGGAACCTTAAATACTTATTACTAAGTGAAAGAAGTCAATCTGAAAACGCCACATACTGTATGACTCCAACTACATGACATGATAGAAAAGGAAAACTACAAAGACAGTAATAACATTAGTGGTGTCCAGGGTCCGAGGGGTGTGGGAGAGTGAATATGTGAAGCACAGAAGATTTTTAGGGCAGTAAAAGTATTCTCTTTGATATCATAACGGTGGATACATGTCATTATATATTTGTCAAAACCCACGGAATAGCCGGGCTCGGTGGCTCAGCCTGTCATCCCGCGCCTTTGGGAGGCTGAGGTGAGTGGATT
>NW_007255813.1:301302-332649 GCF_000164805.1 Carlito syrichta | reverse complement strand
AAAAAAAAAAAAAAAAACCCACAGAATATACGACACAAAGAGTGTAAACTATGAACTGTAGTTAATCACAATGTTTAGATCTTGGCACATCAGTTGTAACAAATGTACCACACTAACACAAGAGGTTAATAACAGGAGAAACTGGGAGGGAGGGTGAAGGATATATGGGGAGGGAGGGTGAAGGATATATGGGAATCCTCTGTGCCTTCTGTTCATTTTTTCTGTAAACATAAAGTGGCTCGATTAATTTCAAAACAGAAAAAGAAGAAAAGAAAGGAAAAGTGAGTGGGATGCCAGTGGAGAAGAGTTCTGAACAGCATATAAATCAGCCTGGACTCTCCCCCAGTAAACAAAACCCAGCAAGGGAGTGACAGAGCTGTGTTCTGGAAAGAAAATTTTGGTACCCTGCAGGGAGAAGAATCCAGAAGAAAGAGACCCAGACACCAACAAGGAGGTTACAGCAGAAAGGAGATGGGGTCAGTCTAAATGAGACGGGGGCAGTGTAGAGATAGGCACATGGGAAAGCAAGCAGTGGGACTGTCCCTGCGCATCCAGGGATGGGAGGGAAAATGCAGGTCAACTCTAGCATAAACTATGCGGCAGACAAGGGTGCTGTTAGAGCTACTGGGACAAATGAGCTGGGGGAAACGAACTTGGTTTTTGATTTATGAGGTTACCTATAGAATATGCATGTGGAAATGCATAGAGGCAGCTCAAAACACAGGTACAGAACTCAGAAAAGAGGTCAGAGCTGCCTTAGAGACAAATTATGGGATATAGGGAAGAGCTGAGTCATTCTTCATGTGGGCCCCTCAATGTGGTCTCTATATGTGGGCTAGTTTGGGTTCCTCCCAGCATGATGATGGATGGTTCTTAGGTCTAAAGGGGAGAGAGAGGGAGAAGAAGAGGGAGAGGGAGAGGGAAAGCAGGAAGGGCAGGGGGAGGGGGAGAGAGACGGAGAAAGAGATACAGACAGAGAGAGAGAGAGAGAGAGAGAGAGACAGAAAGAGACAGAGAGATGGAGAGGGGAAAGAGAGACAGAGACAGAGAGAGATACAGAGAAAGGGAGAAAGAGAGACACAGAGAGAGAGACAGAAAGAGAGGGAGAGACAGAGAAAGAGAGAGAGACAGGAGGGAGAGAGAGAAACAAAGAGAAAATGAGAAGTGGAAGCTGTATCCTTCTGTGACCTAGCCCTGGAAGTCACACAGCATCACTTCCACCCTCACCAGTCACAGCAATCACACACCCTCACTGAGATTCATGGTGGGCATGAAGGGCGTAGGCCTCACCTTTCCCTCTCCGTGGAGGAGTGCCCTTCACATTGTAAGAAGTGCATGTAGGATGGGATTTGGTGCAGTTGCCTTTGGGAATTTAAATCCACCCACATGAAAAAGTATTAGTTCAATGTGTATGTCTCTCAGGGAAAAAAGAATAGACATATTTAGGGAAGATAGATAGGGAAGGTCAATAACAATTCCAAACCAGCAAACTTCATCCATACGGAGTCTACTTTATTCCAGGAAAAGCAATAAATACTCAGACCCAAATAACCCAGATATTACTCATTGATGAATACCCATTTAAAACCTAGCATGGGCTGGGCTTGGTGGCTCAGCCTGTAAAGGCGAGTGGATTGCCTAAGGCCACAGGTTCGAGACCTGCCCAGGCAACTTGGTGAGACCCCCTCTCTACAATACATCAAAAATTAGCCGAGCGTGGTAGCACGTGCCTGTAGTTCCGGCTACTTGGAAGGCTGAGGCAGAAGGATCACCGGAGCCCAGCAGGTCGACACTGGGGTGGCTGTGAGCATGCCAGTTTACTCCAGCCTGGGCGACGGAGTGAGACTCAAACTCAAAAAAAAAAAAACCTAGCATGCTCACCAGAGAACCTAGTGCTCTTCTTCACCTATGCAAAAGGAAAGTCCCACTAAAAGTTTAGGGGCTTGTGTGACGTTAGTGGCTCAGTGAGAGCTAAGTAATTCTGGTGAAAGTCCTGTGGGAGACAGTCATCCACTGCCCCATCTACAGACAGCCCATGGCAAGTCATGCTCAACTCTGCCTGTTCACTTCAGTGCCTTTGTTAATTCATCTAAAATAAGCAGCTCCTCATAGAGTTTTGTTGGTGCTGGTTAGTGCTTTTAAAAGATTGAAACAGAACCAGTGATTTACAAGTCAAATAAGAAAATAAAATACACATTGATGAATACCCATCTAAAAACCCAGTATGAACACTTGGCAAACCATACAACACCGAAGAGTAGAGTTTATGTCAATGAAAAGAGCTTGCTCATTTACCAGCCCCCATCTTTTCTTCCAAATTATTCATCCTTTAAGAAACTACAACTTAAATACACAAACATTTAAATAAATATACCATAACCAAGAAGGTTATTCCATGAATGCAAAGATGGTCCAAATTACCACGTAAATATAAAGAAAAATTAGATGATTATCTTCATAATCACTAAAAACATCTTCAACAAAATTAATACCTATTCCTGAGTTGTTGCTTTTTAAAATTCTCAAAATAGGAATTAATACACTTTTGTTTTAGGATCTCACTATGTTGCACAGGCTGGCCTCAAATTCCTGGCCTCAAGCAATCCCCTTACCTTAGTCTGCCAAGTAGCTGTGTCAATAGGTGTATGTCACCATACCTGGCTTATGTATCCCTTTTTTTTTGCGGGGGGGGGTTGGAGTCTCACTCTGTAACCCAGGCTGGAGTGCAGTGGCCTGCTCATGGCTATCACAATCTCTATCTGCTGGGCTCAGACTATCCTTCTGCCTCAGTCTTCCAAGTAACTGGAACTACAGGCACACGCTATAATGCCTGGCTAATTTTTTGATTTATTGTAGAGACGAGGTCTCACCAAGCTGCCCAAGCTGGTCTTGAACCCCTGAGCTCAGGCAGTTCTCCCACCTCGGCCTTTCAAAGTGTTGGGATTACAGGCTTGAGCCACCATGCCCAGCTATGTATCCTTTTTAATTTCCTTTTTTTTTTTTTTGAGTTGGAGTCTCACTCTGTCGCCCAGACTGGAGTGCAGTGGCACACTTCCCGCCACCGCAGCCTCAACCTGTTGGGCTCCGGCGATCCTTCTGCCTTAGCCTTCCTAGTAGCCGAAACTACAGGCGCGCGCTACCACGCCCAGCTAGTTTTTGATTTATTGTAGAAAGGAGGTCTCGCCAAGTTGCCGGGGCGGGTCATGAACCCGCGGGCTCAGGCAATCCTCTCGCCTTGGCCTCTCAAAGTGCTGGGATTACAGGCTGAGCCACCGAGCCCAGCCTATGTATCCTTTTTAACATGATAAAACTATATAAATCTCAGTCCCGAAGCCAGCATCTTATTTAATGGGAAGCACTAGAGGTAGCCCCAGTCAGGTCAGACACAAAGGCAAAGACACCCACTATCTTCACTACTATTTAACATGAAATCCAAGACATAAGCCAAAGCAATCAGACAAGAAAATAATTAGAGATGTAAGAAGATTCAAACAATCTCTATTTGCAGGTTATATAGCAATATACCTGGAATCCCCAAGAGAATCAATGATAAAAACTGACACAACCAATAAATTAACTTGGCAAAATAGCATGAATGTAAAATTAACATAAATAGCCATCATGAAAGTCTGGCAACACACTCCTAGAGTATGGAGAAACAGGCATTGTCATACAGTGCTGATGGGAATGCAAGATGATACACCACCTATGGAAGGAAATTCAACAATATTTAGTAAAATTACTTTATGACCCAGCAATCTCATTTTTAGGCATCTATCCCAAAGAAATATTGACAAAATAGTCTTTTAAAAGCATTCAAAATAGGAATTGATGGACAATTTTTAACATGATAAAAATATATAAACTGAGACCAGTCACTGACAGATGCATAAAACTATTACCCAATTCAGCACTATTTGAAACCGCAAAATACTGGGAAATAACTCAAATGACCAGCAGCAATATGGAACAGATTAAACTATGGTACTTCCTAGAATGATACATTATACAATTCTCAATGAAGAATACCCATATGTACTGTATGGAGTGATCTCCAAGATATGCTTTTAGTTAAAAAATGCAAAGTTGAGAAAAATATATATGGCATGCCACTGTTAATCTAAGAAAAAGAGAAAAGGTACCAGGATGAATATGCACGTGTGTGTAACTTATTACATATACTATATGTGTGCAATTTTTTAAATGGAAGGATAAAACAAAATCTTCCAAAATCTGATTACCTGTAGGGGAAAAGGAAATGATGTCAAGGAGACAAGGATAGAAACTAGACTTCTATGAATAGATCTTGTTGTGTAGATATGGCTTTGGATCGATGAAAATATTTTACTTAATTATAAAACAAGGGTCACAGCAGTGAACATAAACCCTGTTTTTACAGCTATTAGCAAACCGGAATGAAAACAGAAATCAGCAGAACCGACATGGTACTTCTAACAAGTGAGCAGCCTTCTGAGAAAGAAGTTATGATGTGCTGGTGGCCAAACAAGAGAAACAGTAAGGTGACTCGAGCCATGCATGACTTACCTCCACCTTGCTCTCAGATTCGTGATTGGCAGCTGAGAAATACACAACCTCCTGCACTTCATCTCTGGGCCGGGCTGAATTTTTCCCAAATACCACCAGACCATCCTTAGCACGAGGTGGGAAGGCCACAAAACAGCAACTCGGAGGAGCCGCAGCCATCCTGAAAGGAGAATACCAGCGAGAGAATGGAAGCAGCCCTCCTGTGGAACATTCCAACAGTGAGTTCTTCAAACATATTCCCCAGTTCAAATCGTTTTACTATTGAACTGTGTTCCAGCTAGCTCACTATGAGATCCCAGCTGGCAAATGAAGGTGGGGTGCCTGGAGTAGAATGACAGAGCCACCGAGACCAGATATTGTTTAGTACTCCGTGGGATTAAATGAGCTCTGATTTGCAACAAACCACAGTGGCAGCCAAAAGTGCAGTGGCGTGGGAGAAAGGAAAGGAGGTTATTGCTCTAGGCAGAAGACACACAGACAGACACACACACACACACACACACACACACACACACACACACAAACACATACACACACACCTGTCACAGTAATAAAAGAATGAATATAAATATATTTACCTTATTACAATGACTACACAAGTGCCTCAGATCTAGAGACACAAGGCTACCATATAACAGATTTGGGGATATGATGGAGAAACAGATCCAAAGATAAAATGGAAGATGCCACCCTTTGTTTTTCAAAAGTTTCACTCCACTTTGATGTCATAACACTCAAGCACCTTTTGGCTTTCTGCCTCTCCAGCTGCTACTGGTATGGCTTGCTCTTTCCCATCTGGCCAAGGCACATCCTCACTGCTTGATCCTTCTTTCCTCATTTAATGCTCTTTTCTCTCTGGGAAAACTCATCCATGCCTAGGGCTTCCCTTGTCTGTTATGTATCAATGACCTACACATTTATTTCCAGCTCGTTCTCACCTTAAGCCTCTGATCCACAAAACCAACTGCCTGTTTGCTATCCAAAGGTGATTTCATCATCTTCTTCTCCTTCTAAGGTTGCTCGCCTCAGTGGCTAGCCCCACTGTTCATCCCATTGGAGTATCTGGAATTCAGGGCCATCCTTGCCATCTGCTTCTCATCACCTAACATGACATCATGGCCTGTAGCTTCCATCTCCTAAATCTCTATGGAAACTGTCCACTTCCCTCCATCTCCACTGCCACCACTGTGCACCAAGCCACCAACAACTCTAACCTGAATGACTGCAGTGGCACCCTAAGAGGTTGTTCCTAAAACTCTATCATTCCCCCTCCAAAACATTCTCCACATTGCAGCCAAAGTGATCTTTTTATTTATTTTATTTATTTTAAAGATGTGGGGTACAATTCAGGAGTAGGTATACAGATGGTCATTGTGTAGGTAAAGTTTGGGCCTCACTTTGGTCCCCACTTCACCTGGTTTGAGATCAAGTATCCTTATTGATATGGTATGCCCCTTCCCCCTCCCCTGGCAGCTTCCCACTACTGCCAATTCTTTTCTTATATTATTATGATAATTGTTCAAGGCCCACTATGAGTAAGAACATGTGGTACTCAGTTCTTTGTTTCTGTGATAGATCACTCAATATTATAGACCCTAAGTCCACTCAAGTTGCTATAAAGTTCGTAATTTTGTCCTTCTTTATAGTTGCATAATATTCCATTGTGTATATGTACCACATTTTTTTATCCAGTCCTCTGCAATGGGCAGTACAGTTGGCTCCATATTTTTGCTATTGTGAATAATGAAGGTTTGATCATTTCATCCCTGTTCAAAATACTACAGAGGTTGGTCAGGCTCAGCGGCTCAGCCTGTAATCCCAGCACTTTGGGAGGCCGAGGTGAGTGGATTGCCTGAGTCCACGGGTTTGAGACCAGCCCAGGAAACTCGGCGAGACCTTGTCTCTACAATCAATCAAAAATTAGCTGGGCATGGTCGAGCACATCCGTAGTTCCAGCTACTTGGAAGGGTGAGGTGGAAGGATCGCCGGAGCCCAGCAGGTAGATGCTGGAGTGGCTGTAAGTATGCCACTATCCTCCAGTCTGAGCAATGGAGTGAGATTCCAACTCAAAAATAAAAAATAAAATACTATAGAGGTTTTCCATGGGGCTCTTGCACACAGGCCTTCTTCTAGTTCCTCCAATACCCCCCAGAACCTTTGCACATGCACATCCACCCTTTTTCTTGAGCACTCCTTTCTGTGTCCCCTACACCAAAACCATTTGCCTAGTTAGCTCTTCCACATACTAGCTCAAATGTCACTCTAATTTGTGTCACTGTACTATATGATCATAGAATCCAGCCCTTTTCCTTTAGAGTAACAATAACAACCCAGTACATTTGTGTAGTTATTTTATTACCAACAATCAATATTTCATCTCTCCTCCTGAAATCTAAGCAATATGAAAGCAGGAACCATGTCTCTTTTGCACACCATTCTAACCCCAGTTGTACACAATGCCTTATGCAGGCTAGACTTTCCATAATCAATGAGCAAGTGCTCTTTTCTTGTTTCTTGACATTTCACCAAGCTGAAGTTGACTCTCTACAACTCTCTTTCTACCACTGTGCCTCTGCACAGGCTGAAATGACCTTCCCTTCACCCTGGTACATATCTTTAGGATCTGATTCAGAGCCCCTTTTACTCTATCACCCAGACTGGAGTGCAGTGGCTCACTCCCGGCGACCGCAGGCTCGACCTGCTGGGCTCCAGCAATCCTTCCGCCTCAGCCTTCCAAGCAGCTGGAACTACAGGCGTACACTACCACGCCCGGCTAATTTTTTCATTTTATTGTAGAGATGAGGTCTCGCCAAGTTGCCCAGGCAGGTCTCGAACCCGTGGGCTCAGACAATCCACTCACCTTAGCCTCCCAAAGTGCTGTTATTGTAGAGATGAGGTCTCGCCAAGTTGCCCAGGCAGGTCTCAAACCCGTGGGCTCAGACAATCCACTCACCTTAGCCTCCCAAAGTGCTGTTATTATAGAGATGAGGTCTCGCCAAGTTGCCCAGGCAGGTCTCGAACCCGTGGGCTCAGACAATCCACTCACCTTAGCCTCCCAAAGTGCTGGGATTACAGGCTAAGCCACCGAGCCCGGCTTAGAGACACTTCTATAGGGACTATAAAGGACTGTCATTTACCCAGTATCACAAGCACAGCACAGGGCAACTAGTTTATTCTATAATAATATACAGGGAAGGAGGGAGAAGGAATGAGGGACAAGAAACCACCCATTGGGCACCATGCCCACTCTGGATGGGGGAAGGAATCATCTTAAATGCAAACCTCACCTACATTCAATATATTTATGCAACAAATCTTCACATGTACCCCACGATTCTAAAATAAAGAAAGAATCAGACAATCTGTTAAAAAATAATGAAGTAAAATAAAATGATGTGCATTTTTTGCTTGTAAATATATTTATTTTCCTGTTTCAAAGACTGCCCCCTGAGGGCAAGACTCATGCCATCCAACTATAGTAGCCAAACCTTGGCATGCTAGACTCTCAAGAAGCATTATCTTTTGCACCAACTATTGTGTTTGTATCATCAATTATCCAACTTCAATGTGTTTTATGAGTCCAAAATATAAGCAAGAAGTAAAGCAACTCTCTCAGAAAAGCACTAAACTGGGATTCAAAACTCAGTTCCATCACTTAGTAGTAGTGTGACATTGGGTAAGTCACTTTACCTCTGAGCCTTGGTGTCCTCTTCTGCAAATATTTTGACCCAGCCCATAGGTTTATCATGAGTGTCAAACAAAACGATACTTGAGAGCATATTTTGCAATATGTGGAGGCTCCACAAGCATAAGATACTTTATTTGGGTTTTGACTGTTGTTAAAACAGAGCAGTACCTAAAAATTTCTGTTAAGTGAGCCAATGAAAATCAACCTTCCTCTTTCCTAACTAGAGCAATTAACAAACCACAGAGTCAGCAATATTCTATGTTTGGAAACATCTTTGTGAGGGACCATATTTGCTATGTCCATATCTAGGCTATTTCAGAGTAGTCTTTACATCCATACCCTGAGCTGTTAGAGTTCTATCCTGCATTGCTGATGGCAGACCAATCCCTGGGGTGCAGAGGAATGGGGGAGCTCCCACTACTATGAAAATAATTCCCTCCCAGCTCAGTAAAATGTTGCCCCTCCCCTCTGTGAGAAAGAAAAGTCAGAAAGATAATGAAGTTTGAGTTCTTTCTCCCCTTAACCTTTTTCCCATTTTCATAAAACAGCTCTATCTTCAGACTTGAGGGCAGAGAGAGACAAACAAAGAATCTGTATGTGCAAGAAAGATCCAGAATAATTATAAGATAAAAAGGTTTTATCGAGGATTTCTACAATTTGAGCGTGGGAGGAATTGCTGGTCAAGGCTAACAGAATGAAGTAGACCCAGAAGAAGATAAGACAGGGAAAGGAAGCACTTCCCTTGTGTGTAGGTTAAGTATGTTATATGGCTTTTCTTCCTCCCTGATCGTTAAGCCATTTCAAAAGAGCTGGTGTCTCATCTAGGAGCAGAACCTTACTTACTTGATTCTTAAAAATGGTAGGAATCTGGCCAGGCACGGTGACTTAAGCCTGTAATCCCAGCACTTTGGGAGGCCAAGGTGAGAGGATTGCCTGAGTCCAGAGGTTAGAAACCAGTCTGGGCAACTTGGTGAGACCTCGTCTCTAAAATATATCAAAAAATTAGCCAGTAGTGGTAGAGCATGCCTGTAGCTCTGGCTACTTGGAAGGCTGTGGCAGAAGGATTGCCTGAGCCCAGCAGGTCGACCCTGGGGTGACCCTGAGCATGTCACTGCACTCCAGCCTGGGTAATAGAATGAGACGCTGACTCAAAAAAAAAAAAAAAAAGTTAGGAATCTACTAGTCTTGCATTTACAAGATTTAAATGTAGAAAATAAGAAAAACCCATGGAGTTTTTGACAAGCACCCATTCTTCAGTCAGGGCATCTGCCTGGTCAGCAAGTCATTTGAGTCGCTTGACTACAATGAGGTATCTAGGCAACAGAAGCCCAAGGGTATGTGGGCCCATGAAAGCTGACTTTTCTGCTGAATTTTGTGAATGACTGAGAATGCCAGCAGGGAGCAGAATTCCAATGTCTACTTAAAAAATTAAAAACCTAGATGAATCAGCAAGCTGTGTATCACAACTGGAAACAAACTAGCCCAGGCGAATTGTCCATTTATTTTTACCTGAGTCACCATTCTAGCCTCAGAGATGACTTAGCTGGATTCTTTTCAACTCTCTAAATCAGTGCTATCCAAAAGGAGGTTCTACGATGACAGAAATGTCCAATATGGTGACCAATAGCCTCATACAGCTATTGAAGTGTAGCTAGCAAGATTAAGAGACAGAACTTTATATTTTATTCAAAACTTTAATTAATTCACATTTAAATATCCACATGTAGTAACAGAAACTCTGTTGGACAGGACAGTGATACAGTTTCCCAAAGAAACGCAGAAAGAATATTTTTACATTATGGCTTCCAGCAATCCCAGAAGTACTTATTTGTAAAGTTCTGCATTTATTCTAATGGCAAAATGTGCTGTCATTCATACAAATTGAACTAGCAAAGAGGAAGTCGAATACTTCTGGAAGACCAAAGAAAACAAACATTAGGAAGCAGCTACTGAGCTCACCAGGCTGACTTAGATTAAGTAAGCTCCGGAAGCTAAAAAGGATCACAGTTTTGGATACTAATTACATTTCTCTGGATGTGAATCTCATACTCCTAACTCTGAATACACCACGCAAGTGGCCCTCATTGCTACCTGCAAATCCTTTGTGTTCCCATCTGGTCAATTCCTTTCTCCATCTCCTAAATAAATTATTAATTCCTTCACTGATCTTCAGACATCCACCCACCTCCTTCTAAGCAATATCTCACTTCTCTATTCCACATAAAGGGACAGGTGAAGGGACAGTGACTGCTCCAGAGAGAAGATATGTAAAGTCTAAGGCCCTGTGGCTGGAGAAAGGGTAAGGAGCCAATAAATTAAAAAGCCAGCACCACGAAGGCCAAAGAAAGTGATTGAACTTGTCTAGCATCAGAGACATAGCTAAAAATGTCTGCTACATCAATATGATGGAATACCATAAACTTGTTAAATACATATTTGTGGAGAGTTTTTAATTGTATGGAGAAATGGTTTGGGGGTCAAAATAAATTATCTTAATTATGCAAAAATGTACACAGAAAAAGACTATGTCCAAATATTTGCCCAGGAAACAAGCCCAAAATTAACTGTGGTAATAAAATTCTTTGCTTTTCAACTTTTCCTTTAATTTTCAATTTTCTTATTAAGTATTTGTACTTATATAATCCCAAAAATGATTTTAAAATAAGCCCAGGGGAAATTACTAATTTAGGAATTAAACTTAAAAAAAAAATTTGGTTCTACCTCTATATTCTGGCATATCTGAAATTTCAAAAGTGACAAATTATCATTATTATTCTATTTTGAGACAAATTTTGCTGTCATTCACTTCAGCCTTAAACTTGCGAGCTCAAGTGATCCTCTTGCCTCAACCTCCTGAGTAGCAGGAGTTAACTACAAGCACGCATCACCATGCCTGGATACTTTTTAAATTTTTTTATAAACAGGAGCACTCACTATGTTGCCCAAGCTGGTTTTGAACTGCTGGTCTCAAGTGATTCTCCTGCCTCAGCTTCCTAAAACACTGGGATTACAGGTATGAGCCCTTGCGTCTTGTCAAAAGTGGTAAATTCTTATTTTGAATTTGGACATTATTATAGTTATCCTCTTATACTTTAACCATTTTTGCAGCCTGCCCAATTCAGAGTTACTCAAAGAAAACACAAATTTCCATCACTGCTATTCACACAAATACTGAGTGGGGTTCCTTTAGTTGTCCATATGGGAAAAGAAAAACTGGCCAGTCTGGAAGCTTATTTCCTCGTGATCATAAGATGTAATCTTTCTGAAAGTGATTCAGAGAAATTCAATTCTGTTCCTATTATTTGTCAAAATATTGGTTAACATACAAGATATGCATACTAGAAGAAAAAAAAGTCTGATAAGTTACCTCATCTACATACTACATTTTGAAATCTTTGTGTACAGGATTTTTATAACTGCTAAATTATTCATGTATAACACAAGAAAGTAACTTTAAGATTTTTTTCCTTTTCCTTTATAACCTTTCACACTGTTGTAAGATGTATATCCCTCTCCCCAAAGAAAAAGAAGAAAAATTCAATTCACTCCCAATCATACATGCTAATACAAAAACTTATACCGTGAAAAAAATTTATTATTTATATTCCGCTTTGAAAAACAGAATATAACCATTTGATAACGGATTTTCTTTTCTTTTCTTTTTTTTTTTTTGAGTTAGTCTCACTCTGTCGCCCAGACTGGAGTGCAGTAGCCGCTCCCAGCCACTGCAACCTTGACCTGCTGGGCTCCAGTGATCCTTCCGCCTCAGCCTTCCAAGTAGCTGGAACTACAGGCGTGCGCTACCACACCCGGCTAATTTTTTTTTTTTATTTATTGTAGAGATGAGGTCTCGCCAAGTTGGCCAGGTGGGTCTCAAACCCGCGGGCTCAGGTAATTCATTCACCTCGGCCTCCCAAAGCACGGGATTACAGGCTGAGCCACCGAGCCCAGCCTGGATCTTCTATCATAACTACATTCTACTTAAACCAGTGTTAAAAATCAGCGAACGGGCTGTAGTGAGCCAAGGATTGCATCACTGCATTCCAGCTTGAGTGACAGAGCAAGACCTTGTCTCTTAAAAAAAAAAAATACAGCAAACAGAGCTTACTTGGAAATGAAGCCATGATTGACGGCTTTTTAAAATAACTTGCTTGTTTTGGGGCGTAATTCTAAAGCTGTCGTCTGAGTCTTGGAGACCTGGAGGTGGGGGTGAGGACTGCGGTGTCATACTAAAGGCCTAATACAGAATGCAGTTGCGTCCAAAGCAGTGTTTTCTAGACTGTATGCTGTGGCCCTTTTGTGGGTTTTTAAATCAATTCAGTGGATTGGAACACTATTTTTTAGAAAAGCATTTTTAGAAAGAATAAGTGCCTCTCACATAGTAAGAGTAAGTATTGATACAAGAAACTCGAATTTTAGTTTGGGTATAAGGATACACACATGCAAGTATGTGTAGGTACTGGGTTGAGATACAACATTTCTCTCTTACTATGGATCTCAAGGAAAAAAGTCTAAAAACAATAGTCTTAAAGGTCTACTGAATAAGACTCCATTGTGGCAAATACCAGTTAGGATTCTTGCCAGTTTAGCAATAAACTAACAGTTCTACTGAGTGAACCACTCCAATTTAACTACCATAGATGGTTAAGCTGACAGGCATTTTCTAAGTCCTTGTGAAGAATATTTTAAAGTGTGTTTATCTATAGTCTGTACTATCTATTTATGTTCTAAGTTCTCCTACTAAATTATTTTTAATGTTGCATGCCACTGGAAGAGAGGAGATATTAAAGGCTAGAGATTGGGGTAAGGAGGGAAGTTGTAAATATTAAAACATTATGTAGCTGATATCATTGTTGTGGTAGAGAAAAGAAGTTGGATTATTCATTAGTTGGCAGGGTATGAAAAAATACTCTCAGCCGGGCTCGGTGGCTCAGCCTGTAATCCCATGCCTTTGGGAGGCTGAGGTGAGTGGATTGCCTGAGCCTGTGGGTTCAAGACCCACCTGGGCAGGTGAGAACTCATCTCTACAATAAATCAAAAAATTAGCCGGGCGTGGTAGCGCGCGCCTGTAATTCCAGCTACTCAGAAGGCTGAGGCGGAAGGATCGCCGGAGCCCAGCAGGTCGAGGCTGCGGTGGCCGGGAGCAGCCACTGCACTCCAGTCTGGGCGACAGAGTGAGACTCCAACTCAAAAAAAAAAAAAAAAAAAAGAAAGAAAAAATACTCTGGTCCATTTTTCTCCTCGTTCCCATCTTCAGTCAGTTTTCCGTGAGGCCCACTTTCCTTCAGACCAGTGCTAGCTAACAGAATTTTCTGAAGATAAAGGAGTCTCTTCCTGCACTGTCTGACACAGCAGCCTCTAGCAAGATGGACTACTGAGTAGCTGAAATGTGACCAGTGCAACTAAGAAACTAAATTTTTTATTAATTTAAAATTAAATGGCTAGCATTATGCTAAGTAAAATAAGCTGGTCATAAGAAAACACAAATACTGTATGATTCCACTTACATAAAGTATGTAGAGTAGTCAAACTCATAGATACAGAAAGTAGAAGGGTGGTTCCCAGGGGCTGGGGGTGGGGATTGGGAGCTGTCATTTAACAGGACAATTTCAGTTTTGCAAGAGAAAAAGTTCTGGAGGTCGGTTGTGCAACAATGTGAATGTACTTAACACTAGTAAACTGTTCAATCAGAAATGGTTAAGATGATGAATTTTATGTCATGTGTGTTTCACCACAATTAAAAATAAATATTAAAAAATTAAACAGTCACAAGTGGCCAGAAGCTACCGTATTAGGCCAAGCTACTTTAGATCTTGTGCCATCGGCTATGGAAAAGTATCTCTAAGCTCAGTTTCTAACCACCGATTGTCCTCCTTATCCAACTTTTTTCAGGATTCATGACTCTCTGGGGAACAAGATATCCATGCGTCCATGATGTTCACTGCAAAGGGGTTGCGTCTACCAACATTCACCCTCTGACTGGTGGCAAGAGACTCGAGCTCAGGTTTGAGGGCCTGGAGTACCGTACTCCGGTAACTAGGAGACCACTTACAGAATGTCTAGACGAGGAGGGAGGAAGCTGTGTGGGAGAAAAGGTCTTTGTCCTCAAGTTCACTGAGTAGTTATTGAAGGCATGAATGCTCTGAGCCAGGCAAGGGTTTTCTCTGCATGACCGCCAGACAGCTCTGCCCCTTCATCTCAATGATGTTGCAAAGTATCCCTCATCGGTCACCTTATCCAGGAATAAGAAAGTCTTGAGTTGTTTGAGGGAAAGAAAATGACTGTGTATATAAGCTATAAGCTTATTAACTCTCTTGCAAATAACTGTGGCAAACTGTCTTTACTTACACAAAGAATGAAGCCCAAGTGTCCGGCCAGGCTTACCTATTCTTCATGCTCCCAACTTTACTGAGTAGACTGAGTACATTTAAATTCAATGTCCGTGAATTACCACCTTCCAGAAAAGCGAAGAAGAAATTATTTTACTGCATATTATGTGCACTTCTTCATTAAGAAATTCACTTTTAAAATCATTGCTATTCCTGTTGAACTGAAAATAGAACAAATGATAATCATTTATAAAACAATAGTCTTAAAGGTAAATAGTAAAAAAAAAAAAAATGAAGTGTTTGGGAAAGGAACTATCTAACTAAAAATTGAGATATAAATACCAGCTGATAAAAATCATTTATAGAGGGTGCCAAAAAATGTATACACATTTAAGAAAGGAAAAAGTTGTATCAAAATTATAATACTCAATATATACTGATAATAAAAGATGAATACAAGTCAAATAACTTGACTTCTGCAACTACAAGAGATGCTCAAAGTGGTAACCATCAGCATCCAGACACATCTGATTATGGTGAACTAAAAGTAATACATTAGCCGGGCTCGGTGGCTCAGCCTGTAATCCCGCGCCTTTGGGAGGCTGAGGTGAGTGGATTGCCTGAGCCTGCGGGTTCAAGACCCGCCTGGGCAGCGAGACCTCATCTCTACAATAAATCAAAAAATCAACCGGGCGTGGTAGTGCATGCCTGTGATTCCGGCTACTTGGAAGGCTGAGGCGGAAGGATCACCGGAGCCCGGCAGGTCCGGTGGCCGGAAGCGACCACTGCACTCCAGTCTGGGCGACAGAGTGAGACTCCAACTCAAAAAAAAAAAAAGTAATACATTGATAACATCTCTAAATGTATATACATTTTTTGTCACCCCCAGTGTATATAAATTATCTCAGACTCATCAAGCTCTGCCTGAAAGAAAGATTCTATTAAGTGTTTCGTGGAAAGCTCATGACAGTAGAGCATTAAGCCTTAGGACTCCATGGCCAGTGAATTCCAGCTACTAATATTCAATGCCTTGCATGAAGAACTACCTACTGGAAGAATGACCACATTGTTCATTAAATAAGTAAGCAGGGTTTGGAGCCCACCTGGGTTCAAATCTCAGTCCTATCACTTCTCCAAGCCTTTAGATAATAGGGATAATGACAAGTAGTTCTTTCTTCCCAGGGTCACAGTGAGATTTAATTGAGATGATACTTGCAAGTACTTACAAAGTGCTCAGAGTAACAGCTGGGACACAGTATGGACTCAATATTATGAGAACGAGACAAGGATACATGTTGAAAACTATTCCTTTTTCAAAGTCTATCTGTTCAAACTTCAGAAATTTGGCTTTTTCCCTGAAGTATCTAAAGGCTCTTTCACCTTTTGAAGATTAGCTTCCCTGTCACTCCATGTCACATTTCCTTTACCTCTTTTCAAGGTCAATATCTACCTCTGACCATTAACTCTGCAGTCGTAGTGCCAGCCTTCAGCAGCGTGGTGCAGAACAGGAGTGGCAGGCTGCAGATTTGGTTGGCTTGGCCCAGGATGCTGCCCTAGATAGTGCTTTTTAGAAACCTGAATTAGCAGCTAACAGTTTAAGATTTAGAGATTTCACACAGACATGCAGATATTTGGATTCTGCTGAAAACTCAGAGATCTGACAAGACTGAGTCCACATTCCTGCATGACAGCAAGACTGGAGTTGGGGAGTGGTTCCTGTCAACAGGACCCATACTCCCACAGTCTCTTCTACTCCGTGACACTGAGGCCAGTGGAAGGGCCACCTCTCATCACCTGTGTGCAATTTTAGTACTCATTTACAACGCCTGCCTACCCCAGTAGCTCCATATGTCCCAGGGCAAGAGAACAACATGCTTTAGAGACACACAGACCCTAGTTCCCATCCTGGTTCCACTCACTAACTCTGAGCCAGAGTTCCTTCATATGAAAATGTCCTCATATGGGGGACTAACTCCCCATAAACAACATAGTACTTGGGTCTTTGTGAAGCATATGGAAAGCACCTAACACTGTGGCTGTAACAGCAGACACCTGACACTGTGGCTGTATACAGCAGGCACTCAAGGTTCACTCAAGGTGCTGTACTACTCACCAGTGACACATTTGCCAGGATTGCACCAAATCCTACCACATTCCTTTACCCTCTAAAGTTTGCAGGGGGCAGAGCAAATACACTCATGTCCCAAAGTGCAACTATAATGTACTTAAAGGGTCAAATCTCTAGATCTAAAGGAATACACATGACATAATAAGGATGTGATCAGCAAAATCCTAACTATGAGAAATTCTACAGGACACAGCTGGTTTCTTCAACAACAAAAAACTGCAAGAAGAAACAGATTATGAGACAAAGTTGCCTAAGAAACATATCAACCAATTGCGATGAACAGAAGTTATTAGGGTTTTAATTTAAATAAACTGTGCAAAAATTTTATAAGACAATTGGGATAATGTGAACACTGATGGAAAATTTGATAAGATTATGGAATGATGCTAATGTCTTAGATAGATATGATCATGGTGCTGTGGTTATGGCTAGCAAAAAGAGCCCATTTCTCTTAGAATTACGTACTGAAATCATTTCCTGTGAAATGATATAATGAAAGTAACGCAGGGTGGGGAGCAAGGGTGAGAGCTCAGATGAAACAAGATGGACTATGAAATCAAAATTGTTAAAGCTGAGTGACAGGTACATGGGATCTATTCTACTATTCTCTTTCTTTTGTAGATGCTTGAAATATTCCATAATAAGTAACTTATGAAAGGTAAAGCATATGATAAAATGTTTAATTTTTGTAAAGCTAGGTAAAGAACTGGACTGATCTAATACAAGAAATGTTTTCCTAACTGGGCTCGGTGACTCAGCATGTAATTCCAGTGCTTTGGGAGGCTGAGGTGAGTGGATTGCCTGAGCCCGCAGGTTCGAGACCCACCCGGGCAACTTGGCGAGACCTCATCTCTACAATAAATCAAAAATTAGCCGGGTGTGGTAGTGCACACCTGTAGTTCCAGTTACTTGGAAGGCTGAGGCAGAAGGATCGCTGGAGCTGCGGTGGCCGGGAGCGTGCCACTGTACTCCACTCTGGGCGACGGAGTGAGACTCCGACTCAAAAAAAAAAATTAAGGTTTTCTTGGAGTTGCTTCTTGTAACTTATTTGGGGCCTCAGATACCTCATTAAGGAAGAAATGCTGGGAGGAAGGATGGGGAGAGATTTCAGCCTGGCTTGGTATGTCCATACACTAGATAGGGGAGGGGAGCCAGTTCTCTCTACTTTTGCTATGCTTTTCCTCATGTTTTAAAACACTCTGCTCGTGGGACTTCAAGTCCTGTGGGGGCAAGACTCGTGTACATCTTTATCTCCACAGCACCTGCCATAGGGACTGGCACATAAGACTTCAACAAAAGTTTGTTGAGCAACTGAAGGGAAAACAGGGCATCTGTATTTCATCTTCAATGAGAGAAAAAGATCTGTAAAATCTGATTTTGACAAGGTGCTCCCACACTGTGGTTCAATCCATGCTATTTAAATTTGACCAAGCATAAAAATGGTCTGGGCAGCTTGTTAAAATGGCGGATTCCTTAGCCGGACATGATGAGAAGTATCTGTAGTCCCATCTTCTCAGGAGACTGGGGAGGGAGGATCACCTGAGCCTAGGAAGTTTCTGATTCAGTAGGTACAAGCTGAGAACACAGGAAGGATATTTTTAACAAATGACCAGGTGATTCTGATGCAGCCAGTTCAGAGAGGTGTGTGATATCCACTGAGTATTTCTAAATCACTAGTACCTGATAAGAATGATCTTCTGAATACTTTATTCTTTTTTTTTCATTTAAGGAATCTCTTTATTGGAATTCCACCTTACCTCACCACAATGATCTGGCCTTCATGGCAAAGAGAGGGAGCCCTGAACAAAGTATTAATAACATTTTACAACAAACAGTTATATACAAGTACTGCTTCACATCTTTACAATAACACATTCCAAAGCAAACATTTGACAGGATTATTAAGAATTATGAATCTCCTCCTCTCTCTCAATTGCTGGTAGCGACTTAGCTTTTTAGCTCTTGAAATAAAATGCCCCCTTTCCTAACATTCCTACTCATGGGACTCCCTGAATTAATCTATGAGCAAATTATTTCTTTTTTTTTTTTTTTTAGTTGGAATCTCACTCTGTCACCCAGACTGGAGTGCAGTGGTACACTTCCAGCCACCACAGCCTCGACCTGCTGGGCTCCAGCGATCCTTCCACCTCAGCCTTCCAAGTAGCTGGAACTACAGGCACGCGCTACCACGCCCAGCTAATTTTTGATTTATTGTAGAGATGACGTCTTGCCAAGTTGCCTGGGTGGGTCTCAAACCCGCGGGCTCAGGCAATCCACTCACCTCAGCCTCCCAAAGCACGGGATTACAGGCTGAGCCACCGAGCCCGGCTAGGGTGCAAATTCTTAATGACTAAAATTATCATAAACTAATTTGTTATCCCATTCCAAAAAAAACCCCTGCAATTTAGGTGATTAGAGGTAGGAAAATAAAAAGAGCACCTATTTAAAAATTGAAAAACCAAAATCCCGAGACATTAATGACTACTCAACTTGACCATAATTCCTGAAAATTTCTTGTATTACTGCTGATACACTGCTCCTGCCCCCCAAAGCACACAGCAAATACAGCTATTTAGCTATGTAGCTGATTGTAAGAACCAAACAACAAAGCAAAACATATTTATAAGATGTAACTGACTACTATACATATCACAGAAAGCTGAGAAATACGTAAATATATGGGAAAGCTGATGAAATGAAGTCACAGAAATGTATATATACATGGTATTATTCACATTATGTACATTATCTAGATAAATGCAAAAAGATTGTAAGAAAATGCAACAAAAATATTAAGAGTAATAGTGGTATCTGGGCAGGCACAGTGACTCACACCTGTAAACCCAGTACTTTAGGAGGCCATAGTGGGAGAATTGCCTGAGCCCAGGAGTTCGAGACCAGCCTAGGCAACATAGCAACATCTCGTCTCTACCAAAAAATTATCCGGGCTTAGTGGCACATGTCTGTAGTCCCAGCTACTTGGGAGGCAGGAGGATCACTTGAGCCCAGGAGTTTAAGGCTACAGTGAGCTGTGATCAGACCACTGCACTCCAGCTTGGGGAACAAAGTAGACCCTGACTCAGAAACAAAAAACAAGAGAGAGAGAGAGAGAGAGAGAGAGAGAGAGAGAGAGAGAGAGAGAGAAATAGTATCTCTGGATCATGGAATTCCAAATAATTTCATAACCTCTATATATTCAGGTATTTTCAAATTTTCCACATGAAAATGTAGAATTTTTCATGAAAGTATTTTGTTTTTAATTTTGAAGATGTACAATTCAGGATTAGGTATATAAGTGGTCATTGTACAGGTAAAGTTTGGGCCCTCCTTTGGTCCTCCATCACCTAGTTTGATATCAGGTACCCTTATTGATGTTATGTGCCTCCCCCCAACCCCCACGCTCCCCTGGCAGTTTCTTGCTACTGCCAATGTTTTTCTTATAGTATTATGGTAAATGTTCAGGGTCTGCTTATGAGTGAGAACATGTGGTACTCGGGTCTTAGTTTCTGTGATAGATCACTGAGTATTATACACTCTATAGCCATCCAACTTGTTGCGAAGTCCATAACTGTGTCCTTCTTTATGGCTGTGTAATATTCCATCATAGCTGGGCTCGATGGCTCAGCCTGTAATCCCGTGCCTTTGGGAGGCTGAGGTGAGTGGACTGCCTGAGCCCGCGGGTTCGAGACCCGCCTGGGCAACTTGGCGAGACCTCATCTCTACAATAAATAAATTAAAAAATTAGCCAGACGTGGTAGCGCGCGTCTGTAGCTCCAGCTCCTTGGAAGGCTGAGTTGGAAGGATCGCTGGAGCCCAGCAGGTCGAGGCTGCGGTGGCCGGGAGCGTCCACTGCACTCCAGTCTGGGCGACAGAGTGAGACTCCAACTCAAAAAAAAAAAATATTCCATCGTGTATATGTACCATATTTTTTATCCAGTCTTCATGGAAGTATTTAAAAAAAAAAAAGAAAAGGAAGAGTTGCAATCCAAATAATGTTACCCAATTCGCTGCAGCTAATAAATACAGCCCTGCAATAGGGCAGAGACTTGGGGTGGGGAAGAACTCCTCAGCTCAGCCTTGGCAAGTAAACTTTACCTTTTGGTCACATCTGATTCTGCCTCATTTATAAGCCATGGTCATAATGAGAAACATCTAACTTAATGTCTTGATTCATGTGACAAGACTAGCGACTAAGAATATGTTGAGTTTCCAGTGGAATGTGGTGCTTCAAAACCTACATTAATTCATAGTAACATCACTTTATAAAAGCATTCTTTAAATTACTCCAGAATTTCTTTGCAATGTGAAATATTCTTATATATTTCCCAATTTTTTTTTTTTTTAGTCAGAGTCTCACTCTGTTGCCCAGGCTGGCATACTCATGGCCACTGCAGCCTCGATCTGCTGGGCTCAGGCAATCCTTCCTCCTCAGGCTTCCAAATAGATAGAACTATACAGGCACACGTTACCACACCCAGCTTATTTTTAGATTTATTGTAGAAACGAGGTCTCACCAAGTTGCCCAGACTGGTCTCGAACCCCTGGACTCAGGCAATCCTCTCACCTCAGTCTCTCAAAGTGCTGGGATTACAGGCTTTAGCCACAGTGCCCAGCCATATTTCCCAATTTTTAATGTCAAAGAATTTTCATGGACACTCCCAAAAAATATAGTCATTGTAGCTTGCTGGGAATAATATGCAATGAATATATGTTATGAATTTAGTAACACTCGAGTTTGTATGTATTCAGTGACAATATAATCCTTATAAACTTGAATAATAATACTGCAGATATATATGATGGTGTAGCTCATGATTCTGTGTACTCAACGTTGGTGCACACCTGAATTCAAAGACCATCTTCAAAAGCTCCACCATGACCAGTGGTTCTCTGGTACATTTAAAACATGATTCGAGTTTTTAAAGATGCAGGTTACATGCACCTCTATAATGTAAGAGCTCTTTATTTCATATCTTACTTTATTTTATTTTTGAGTCAAGGTCTCACTCTGTCACCCAGGCTGTAGTGCAGTAACACAATCACGGTCTTCTTTTAGGATTTTAAAGTGAAGAAAAAAGGAGAGATTAATTGGATAGCCTCCACTCCTGGATATAACAATTTTTTTTAACGTAGAAAGAAGTAGATAAGCAACTTCAGTGGGATTCATTTTTCACTCAAGCTAGCCAAATTAGAAAAATATAGTCAGATCAAGTTCATTGTAAGGAAGATGTTTTCCTACACAAGTAAATTGCAGGACAGTTTTCTGTCCTCCATAGTAATATAAAGAAAGAAAGAAAATGATTTGCATCACATTACAATGTGATGGTTAGACCTGTGCAGTCAAGATGTCTCTGAGAGATTATATTATGTATGGATTTTTAAGAAAGTCAGATAGACCAGATTTTGAGTGCTATTCCTGCACTTCCTAAGTTTCTGATCTATAAAACAAAAGAAGCCATGACGTCAACCATGTAAGACTATGGGGAATAAATGAGATATATACAGAGTGTCTGAATAGAGATACATTCAAGAAAGATTTGTTCCCTTAACTTGCTCTCAGAGAACAGGGTTCTGGAATTGTAGTGACAACGGAGATAAAGGAAGAAGAATGTGTTTGAAATAGGCAGGCATGTGGTTAGCTGCCAAAGCATGCTCTGTGGGAACTATTTGGGAGGTACCGAGCAAGCCACATCTAGGGTCCTCTCATTTCCTTCTGTTCCTATTTTTGACATTGCTGCCATTGTGTCCACTATTTTGGCAAGGATACTCTGAATTGTGCCCTTCCTATTACCACCATCTGTTTTCCTCTCCCATCTAAACAGTGCCTTGTTCATTCTGATTGTTTCCCATTACTGTATTTGATATGTACCTGTTAGCTCCGTAAACTGGGGTTTTTAAAATATCTTCTCAATCATCCTTAAATGGTAGTAGACCATTTAACTCTGTCACTATACAAAATTAGCCAAAATTCATTTTCTACAGAAGAAATAAAGTAATAAGATTAAAATCTCACCAGGCTTGGTGACTCAGTCTGTAATCTCAGCACTTTGGGAGGGTGAGGCGAGTGGATTGCCTGAGCCTGCGGGTTTGAGACCCACCCAGGCAACTTGGCGAGACGTCATCTCTACAATAAATCAAAAATTAGCCTGGCGTGGGAGCGCACGCCTGTGGTTCCAGCTACTTGGAAGGCTGAGGCGGAAGGATCACTGGAGCCCAGCAGGTCGAGGCTGCGGTGGCCGGAAGTGTGCCACTGCACTCCATTCTGGGCGACAGAGTGAGACTCCAACTCAAAAAATAAAAAAATAAAAATAAAAATAAAATCTTGCTGGTTAGTTTATGTCTAGAAACTGAAATGTAAAACTACTTTGTAAATGTCCATTAATGTTAAAGCTTTTGCTGTGTTTTACAGTTAGCAAATTTATCCCATTTTATTATCAAAAAGGAATTTATATACATACCTATGAAGATACAATATATATGCATATACACATATATATATACATGAGAGGGGGGACCTAAAAAAAAAAAAAAAGAATTATCTTTTGGAGGGCAGGTCCCTTGTAGTTCACTTGGAATGTTTTCCTTCAGATCAAATGGTCAACCAAAGTTTTTATCTGGAAGTTTTTAAGAAGGTTATGTCACAATTTGTGAAAGAAATGTCAAGTTGTGGCAAGCAGGTGACTAGTTCTTCCACCATGGCAATGCACCTGTCCACATCGCACTGAGTGATCAGAAGTTTTTGACCAAAAACTGCATGACCCCTGTGTCCTACCCTCCCTATTCAACAGAATTCACCCCAAGCAACTTTTTTTTGTTGTTTCCTCAATGGAAAACAGTCCTCAAAAGTAAATATTCTGCCAATGTGGAAGAGGTCAAACAAACAAACAAACAAATGGCAGAAGCATTAAAAGGCATTAAAATTGACAAGTTCAAAAATCATTTTTAGGCTGGGCTCGGTGGCTCAGCCTGTAATACCAGCACTTTGGGAGGCCGAGGTGAGCGGATTGCCTGAGCCCACAGGTTCCAGACCTGCCTGGGCAACTTGGCGAGACCTCATCTCTCCAATAAAGCAAAAACTAGCCGGGTAGCGCACACCTGTAGTTCCAGCTACTTGGAAGGCTGAGGCGGAAGGATCGCCGGAGCCCAGCAGGTTGAGGCTGCGGTGGCCGGGAGCGGCTACTGCACTCCAGTCTAGGTGACAGAGTGAGACTCCAACTCAAAAAAAAAAAAATCATTTTTACCAGTGGAAAAAGCATTTCAATAGATGTACTGCACCAAACAGAGAGTACTTTGAGGGTGACTAAAGTTTGAACATGTGAGAATAAATACACAATTTTTAATTAATAAATTCTGGTTTTGGGGCGTCCCCTTTTATATAGTTATGTAAATATAAGTATCTATAATAGGTAGGTAGGTAGATAATAGATAGATAGATAGATAGATATTTAATAGATGATAGACAGATAGATGGAAAGAAAAAGACCTGAGAGGATTAATATCTAACTGAGAGTTAAGAGTGAGAATGAAGGCATATAGAGATAGAAACTTTAAATTTCATTTTATATAGTTATGTAGTTTTAAATTTTTTACAGCAAGCTCATATTGCTTTATTAGCCTTTTAATCGATGTTTAAAATCTCATCTTTTTAGTGCTTAAGAGAACACTTTAAGACATTTCATTAATTCTTTCAGTTCACTAGGGCACTGCTAAGTGCAACTAAAAATACACAATGGCTTCGTCTTAAGAGAGAGGAGAAAAGACATTCAGGAGAGCTTTTGATCACTACATAATTTTAGTTAGGATTCTTAAGAAATCAGATGAATTACCAACATATATTTTGAGCCCCTAACCACCGACAAGCACTATGTTCAACTGGAGGGGAAATGGAGCTAAGATGCTCTCAAGGTCTTTATCACCTGGAAGAAGAGTCATCCGTGCACACAACCAAGAAAAGAAGGAAAGAGCCCGACTTACAAGAAAATGGAGCTAAGATGCTCTCAAGGTCTTTATCACCTGGAAGAAGAGTCATCCGTGCACACAACCAAGAAAAGAAGGAAAGAACTCGACTTACAAGGATCAGAAATGCTTATGGGAGCTTTCAAAGATGCCTACCTCACCTTAGAGGGATAGATTAAGCACTGAGAGATTTAGGTTAAATTAGTAATCCTTAAGAACAGAGGAGATCGTGAATCACCTCAGGCTCCATCTTCCAGTGTCTGGTGCGGCTCAGGCTGGGAGGCCCCCAGGTCCCTACCTTTCCAGTCATCCTGATGAGGGAAACGACATTTCATCAGTTTCACTTTAGCCTAATTCAAGGTTGGGTGGGCATCCTGATGACAATGAGAGCTTCTAAGGAAGGGATAACAGGTAGATGTGACTTAACACATACATCACTTCTTACCTTCTTGGACATCTTGGACATAGGGTACAAAGAGAATGGGATTATATGGTCTTTGCCAACCTTTCCACTGACAAGACCTTTATAACCATGCCTAAGAGCTGCTAAGAAGAACGTTCCATGGAAGGGTAATACTAAGGGATGGGGAAAGAAAGGAAAAAAATCTGTTCAGATCCCCAATGCACTCCTAAACCAAAATCAATTACTATAATTCAAACATTTAAATTTTTACAAATGGAATCATAAAAAACAAGACATACAAATAAATTTTCCAAAATAACAGTAAGGGAAAAGTCTATCTAAGCAAGAAAAAAAGTTCAATTACTCACAAAGGAAAATACTACAGACTTAATTATAAAATACCTTAAAACTTCTTGTGGGGAAAAAAATCTTTAAATGAAGAACTGGAAATATATTTGCAACATACATGAAAAAGATAATTGCCTTAAGATATAAAAAGCTCTTATATATCAATACAAAAAGATGATCACCCCAAAATAAAAATATGCAAAGGATGTAGACACCAGTTCCAAAAAGAATAAATACATATAGCTAAAATATTTACTAAAATATATTCCTCTCAGCTGGGCACAGTGGCTCATGCCTGCAATTCCAACACTTAGGGAGGCCAAGGTGGGCGGATTGCTTGAGCCCAGGAGTTCAAGAGCAGCCTGGGCAAGATAGTGAAACCTCATCTCTACAAAAAATTAAAACCAAAAAAAAATTTGCCGGGCATGGTGATGCACACCTGTAGTTCCAGCTACTTGGGAGGCTGAGGCAGAAGGATCGCATGAGCCTAGGAGGTCAAGGCCGAGGTGAACTGTGATGGTACCACTGCACTACAGCCTGGGTGACAGAGTGAGATGCTGACTCAAAAAAAGAAATAAAAAATATATAATATTCCTCTCACTCACAATAAAAGAACTATAAATTAAAATAAGACACCATGGCCAGGCTCGGTGGCTCAGCCTGTAATCCTAGCACTTTGGAAGGCCGAAGTGAGTAGATTTCCTGAGCCCCCGGGGTTTGAGACCAGCCCAAGCAACTTGGCAAGACCTCATCTCTACAATACATCAAAAATTAGCCAGGCGTGGTAGCGTGGGCCTGTAGTTCTGGCTACTTAGAAGGCTGAGGCGGAAGGATCACCTGAGCCCAGCTGGTCGACACTGAGGGGTCTGTGAATGTGCCACTGCACTCCAGCCTGGGCAACGGAGTAAGAGTTCAACTCAAATAAATAAATAAATAAAATAAGGCACTATTTAAATATATAAGGGTAACAAAGATTTGAAAATTTGGTAATGTCCAATCTGGACAATGGTGATGAAAGTAGGTAATTTGGCTATATTTAACAAGTAAACTGTGATTTGTATTACTTAGTTACTTTATTTGTTTTTTTGAGTTGGAGTCTTACTCTCTTGCCCAGGCTGGAGTTCAGTGGCACGCTGCTCACGGCCACTGCAGCCTCGACCTGCTGGGCCCAGGCAGTCCTTCCACCTCAGCCTTCCAAGTAGCTGGAACTACAGGCTTATGTCAGCATGCCCAGCTAATTTTTGATTTATTGTAGAGATGAGATCTCGCTATGTTGCCCAGGCTGGATTGCAGGCTCTGGTGATCCTCTCTCCTCTCCCTAAGTGCTGGGATTACAAGCGTGAGCCACAGCACCTGGCTCTGGTTATTTTATAATGACAGAAACTATCCTTAGAGATAGGTCTATCAATGCACATCATAATGCAAATTATTTCATTCAATTTTTTCTCCTTTCTTATAAATTCCCCTCCTATGCAGTCCACTGTGATAAGGAGGAAAATGGGCCAAGTGCTAAGCATGGTGCTTGAATCTTTATGTCTGTAAACTAATTTATTGTTATTACCAACCCCTGGGTGCACAACGAGGGAAATAAGGGACGAAAGGAAGTGGGAAGATATGTAACAGAGTTATCGATAAATATGCACTTTTTGTCCAGCAGCAGGGAAACAGAGGAATAGGGAACTAAATGTCTTGGTCTTTTAAACTAAAATATCCGTATCTTTTATATGAATTTTATGTATGCATATGAATCCTTGGATGTGGCCATCCATTCAGATGTTCAGGCGAGAAAGAATTTCACTAGAGTCAAGTACAAAAATGAAATAACTGCTATGAAACCAGCTAGAGCATTAGAGCCGGCAGAATCGGAGGAAGGCTGTTTCTCTTATGCACAAGTGTACAAGTAAAAGTTATCTTGGTATGCAGTGTTTTAATAAATTAATAAAAACTCTAATAACTCCTTGTGTTTTTTAGTATGTCATACCTTATCCCATAGAAACCACCTATGAAGCGCTTGTTCATCTCATTTAAAAAGGAAGGAGACTGGTAAGTGGTAAGTTCAAGGCCACCCTCCTAATGAGAGGCAGGACCAGAGCTGGTCCCAGGGCCCCTGACATGCAGCCCAGAGCCCCCCCACCCCGTACTGAGATGCACTCATCTCATTTTGATGTGTGAACACTGATGTGTCAGAATGGGGACATTACTTTCCACTGCACCATGCAGTCATGTCAACCACGCCGTTTCTCAGTCCAAGCTAAAGTCCCACCACCATAACCCCTGACTCCCATTGTCCCCGAATCTGGAATCACCACTCGGTCTGCTTATTCTGCTTCATAAAGTCTCATAACCAGCAGTACCATCCCTCTACATACTGTCCCCCTCTCCATCCAGTGTCCCTGATTGCTCACTCCTGATAGTCCTTCCCTGTGCATCCTGCCCCCCTTCCTGTTTCTGTTCAAGTTTCTCTTTACATGTTAAGTCTACAAAGGGCTTCATGAACCTGAGCCACCCTCCACTTCCTGTTAATGTCCACTAGAAATATAATGCAAGGTAGACGCAAGCCACATGTGCAATTTCATATTTTCTAGTAACCACATTTTAAACAGTAAAAGAGGCTGGGCACAGTGGTTCACACCTGTAATCCCAGCACTTTGGGAGGCTGAGGCAAGAGGATTGCCTGAGCCCAGAGGTTTGAGACCAGTGTAGACAACTTGGCGAGACCTCATTTCTACAATCAATCAAAAAATTAGCTGGGTGTGATGGCACGCACCTGCAGTTCCAGCTACTTGGAAGGCTGAGGCTGAAAAGCCACCTGTGCCCAGCAGGTCAAGGCTGTGGTAGCCATGACTGTGCCACTATACTCCAGCCTGAGCACAGTCTATACTTTAAAATTAAAAAGTATAGAGAAGCTGACAAAACTATTTTAATCTATTCTACATCACCCAATATATCCAACATATGACTTCAATATAAGCATTATTAATGAGATACTTAAAATTCTTTTTTATATTAAATTTTAAAAGTCAGGTATGTACTTTACACTTACCACACATCTTGATTTGAACCAGCCACATTTTCAGTGCTCAATAACCCCTTGTGGCTAGTGGCTACTGAATTAGACAGCATAGACCTAGACTCTTACTCCATCGAAAATGGTGATTTTTAAAAAATAATAACAACGTTTGCTTATCTGCATTTTGCACTGTTCTCCGACAAACACAAATTGCATGTGTTTATGTATTTTTAAAACTTGTTATTTTACATATCTTTGGCATATCTTCACATTCATCCTGTAACGCAAGTTATTTTTTAAAATGGGACTGTCGCACCAGCATCTGTCATCACCTTAACATATCTATTCATACCTAGCTCCTACCTGTTCCACTGCCACTAGTCATTCTGTCCGTTCCCGCCTCCTGCCCACTTCGCCCTCTGCACATCACTGGCCGTGAAGGTACAGATACCCAGAAGAAACACTTTGCATACTCTCACCACCTCTGCACAAACTAACCCCTGCACAATTTCTAGCTCTGCTTCAGTAGATCTGGGGTCACTGACTCATGACTCAGAAAACTCAAGACTCAAATGACAGAAAAAGATTCTGTCTTCAGTGCTGCTTCAAAGTCATCTTAAAATAGGCTTATTATTTACTTGTACTTAAAATTAGATACATTTAAAAAATAGACATAAAGCCCACTTTGTTTGTCTTTGTATCAAAAGAAACTGACCTAATGGTTCTCCACAAATACAAGCAACTGAATTTTTGTTTGTTTTAGTTTTTATTTTTATTTATTTATTTATTTTCAAAGTTGGAGTCTCACTCTGTTGCCCAGGCTGGGGTGTGGTGGCATGCTCACGGCCATCCCAGCGTCAACCTGCGGGGCACCAGCGATCCTTCCACCTCAGCCTTCCAAATAGCCAGAACTACAGGTGTGCGCTATCACGCCCAGCCAATTTTTTTATTTATTGTAGAGATGAGGTCTCACTAAGTTGCCCAGGCTGGTCTCGATGCCCTGAACACAGGCAATCCTCTTGCCTCAGCCTCCCAAAGTGCTGGGATCACAAGCTTGAGCCACTGCGCCTGGCCGCAACTAAATGTTTAATCAAAGAATATACTTCTCACCTCAAAGATTTTGACAGAAATTGTGGTGTTTGATTCTTAAATATAGAAGCAGCCATTTTCACTGGAAAATTGTGAACGCAAGGTGGACACAGCTTAAGAAGTTAAAAGGACTTGAATTAGGAAACTGAGATGTAGTCACTGACTTTAAACACCTACAGATTAAAATTCATGTTACAGTTTGGTTTCCTGTTGCTCAAAGTGTTTTCCATCCTAATAATGACCCTTGTGCCCCTTTCCCTCCGGTTTTGAAAGGTAGCAGTAGAACCCTGAACTGAGGAGTTAGGGGACCTTGGCTCGGTTCCTCACTGCCAGTTGCCTGCCAGCTATATAGCCTTGGCATCCACTCTCCCTGCTGGACTCAGCTTTCCTACTGTAAAAAGGGAGTTCATGCTGCCTGCAGTTCTACCACTCCTGACCTGTATCCATCTTCCTCTGCTCCCTTATCCCCAAACCACTTGCCACCTCATGCATCACCTCCTTCCTGAAAGACAAGATGGCTGGCAGCACGGCAGTGAAAAGGGAAAGAAAGGCTATTGTTTTTAAAACCCTAAAATGAGTCCCCTTTCAAGAATTTCCCATCCTGGTGCCTGAGTGCTTGCTCATGCGGCTACATCAGCTCTTCCAATGCAACTTGCACGAAGAACGTAGTGTTTGTGAGGTGCACTGTTCTAGGATGATGCTTACACTACACATCCATCTCTTAAGATCCACTTGTAGGCACAAAGTAACCTCAAAGTTGTGCATCAGACAGCAGCAGCCACATAGTTGACTTTTGCTGAGCCTGGAGAAAATCAGATCAAAACTGCAGAGTTTTAATTAGGTTTTCTATCAGCTTTTGATAAGTTCAGGAAAAGAAATGCAGCTCCCACACTTCCCACTGAACAACCGCCAGAACCTGGCAGCACCCTAGACTCAAGCCAGTCCCAAGAATCACTCCCTACCCGATACCCAGAAGAGCCTCTACTCCTGCTAATTCCCTCACCAAGGCTTAAGTCAGAGGGCAGTGATGTTAGTTGTGGTCGGTGCTGGATCCGCCTGCCCTGATTTTTCATGCTGCCATTTTGAATTAACATAGGTTTCCTCTGCAACTGAGGCATCTTTTATCCAGGCTTGAAACACAGTGTATACACACACACACACACACACACACACACACACACACACACCCCGTGTATACACACACACACACACACACACACCCACACCAAGTTAGAATTAAATAAAAAAGCCACATAAGTTAACAGAACCCTACAAGGTCCGCTTTGAGTCACGGCAAGGGATAGTTTCCTTAGCTGCGTTAAGGGACACTTTTGTCCCTAAATCCGAGTTCTCGCCAATTCCCTAAAGTTCAAGCGTCCCTCCCTCCTGCTTTGCAGACCACACTCGTCTCAGCCCTCACGAGCTATGTTGCCAAAAGACCGGCGCCCGACAGACAAGCGAGCCGAGGAGGCACAGACACACCGAGCCGGACGGTCATCTCAGACACCCGACCGCCTCTCCCCAGTGAGTGCCCCGCGCCACCGCCTCCATCGGCCGCCACCCCCAGAGGACGCCCGGGTGCGGCTGGGGAAGCCGCGTCACGTCCCACGCGCAGCCCGTAGACGACAGCAACAGCCCGCGCGCTCGAGCGCTTAAGGGGAGGGCAGCCCGGAGATCCGACCCGCGGTGGCGACGGGGCCGAGCGGACGCGCGGGGCCGGGCCGGGCCGGGCCAACGGCGTCGCGGGGCAGCCACGTCCGCCCGCGGCCGGTGCGCTCCCCCGAGGGGTGTGCAGGCTCACCCCGCACCCGCCAGGCGCCCGCCCCAGCCCCGGACCTCCGGAGCGGCCCG
>NW_007255813.1:296792-300680 GCF_000164805.1 Carlito syrichta | reverse complement strand
CGCGTCCGGCAGCCGGGGCTGCAGCGCTGAGCTCCGCCTGGGAGGGGAGGGCGCTGGGAGCAGGGGGAGCGGTCGGGAGGGCGGGTGTCGCCGCAGAAAGGGGCCTTCTTGGCTCGATTCTTCTTCTTTCTTGGTTGCTGCTTTCTCAAAAGGGAGAGCCCGCGCTTTAGGGAGCCAGGCCCAGCTTCTTCTCCGCGCCCCTCCCCGATCCCATCGTTGGGTTGCTTGGTCCCTGCCTCTGCGCCTAAGCAAGATTTCCCCGCGGAGGAATGTTGACTCTGGTGTCTAAGTCAACTCCCCGGTTTTAAAGGTGCCGTGCTGTGCCATGTTGATAACGCCAGACCTAATCCCGAGTACTTGTGCACTGTGGCCCAGAGAGTTTAAGTAACTCGTCCACGGTCACGCAGCAAATAGCAAAGCCAAGATTCTTTACGGGGATTAATAAATACGTACAGGGGCGTGGGGCGGGGGGCGCGATGGCAGCGTCAAGGTCGTTGGTGAGGACATGACACAAGATTCTACCTTTTATAAATAAAGAAGAAAAGGCCATCTCAAAGGTTACAAGAGATCGTTCACAGGAAGATTAATGCAATGCCACCTTGGCACACAAAAAGATATTCAAAGTCGGGCTTGGTGGCTCAGCCTGTAATCCCGCTCTTTGGGAGGCTGAGGTGAGTGGATTACCTGAGCCCGCGGGTTCGAGACACGCCTGGGCAATTGGCGAGACCTCATCTCTACAATAAATCAAAAAATCAGCCGGGTGTGGTAGCGCGCGCCTGTAGTTCCAGCTACCTGGAAGGCTGAGGCGGAAGGATCGCCGGAGCCCAGCAGTTCGAGGCTGCGGTGACCGGGAGCGGCCACTGCCCTCCAGTCTGGGCGACAGAATGAGACTCCTACTCAAAAAAAAAAAAAAAAAAAAGATATTCAAGCTCACTTAACTGTAAATCAAATATAGAAGGTAGCTATTCCACCTGTCAGATTTGCAAAAATCAAAAAGTTTTATCACCTTCGTGGAGGACATTTGGCAATATCTCTCAGAATAACAAATGTATATATAGTCTTTGACTCAATGATTTCCACTGCTGGAATTTATCCTACAGATACAATGACACAGTTGTGAAATGATAGGAGTGCAAGGTCATCCATTGCTAAATTACTTGTGCTTGCAAATATTGATAGAGGACTTCAAATAAATTACAGCACATCAATACCATGGGATGCTATTAAAAACGAGGATAATCTTTATGTAGTAATATGAATATCTCCAATCCATACCAAGCGAAAGAAAAAAAGTTAAGCACAGAAAAATTGTGTTACCATTTGTGGGAAGAAAAAATATACGTCTCTACTTGTATGTGTAAATGCATAAAATGTCTTTGGAAGGATACAAAGGAAACTGTAATAGTAGGTGCCACCAGGGAGCAGAACTGGGTGACTGGATGCTGGGAAGAAAAGGAGACTTTTTTGTGTCTTTTGTTGTGCCTATCCTTTCAGTTTGCCACGAGTGAATGGATAGTGAGAGAGGGCTGAGGGCTTAGTGTAGATTCTGTAGAATAGAGCATTGGTTCATAGGCTCTTGAAGCACAAAGGTGCTTTAGTGCTCATTTAGTCCAGCCAAGGAAACCACAGCCAAATGAGTTTAAGTCATCAATATAAGAGATTCCTAAAGGGCTTGTTCCTGGGCCCCAGCCCAGATCTATTGAATGCCAAGCCCCTGAGGCTGAAGCCAGGAACCAGCATTTTGTCAAGGTCTCTGGTTGTTTCTCTTGCACATGAAAGTCTGAGAATCACTGTTTTTGAACATCTGGTTTGAAAGTACACCACTAAGCCAGGCTCAGTGACTCAACCTGTAACCCCCCCCCCTGCCTTGGGTGGCTGAGGTGAGTGGATTGCCTGAGCCCGTGGGTTCGAGACCCGCCTGGGCAACTTGGCGAGACCTCATCTCTACAATAAATCAAAGAAATCAGCCAGGCATGGTAGTGCATGCCTGTAACTCCGGCTACTCGGAAAGTTGAGGAGGAAGGATCGCCAGAGCCCAGCAGGTCAGGCTGCGGTGGCCGGGAGCGGCCACTGCACTCCAGTCTGGGCGACGGAGTGAGACTCCAACTCAAAAAAAGAAAATAAAGTACACCACTACCAGGAAAGCAAATGCAATTCTATGCTTTCCTGTAGCCAGTACGTGTCATTTCTCCCTGTAAAGACTGGCATTTGCACCCCATGCTGCTCCCTTGGTGGCAGCCATGACTGCAGTACACAGATATGGGATACCGCCAACTTACCTGCCTGCCCTGAAACTCGTGAAGATCGAGAGGCTCCTGCTTTTCCCAGGGTCTGCGTGAAGAAGCTTACCACGCAGCATTATGAACATTTATTAAGCAACCCAAGACATTTTGTCCTGGCTTAGTACATGAGAGACAGACTCTGTGACCACTTAAACTTCACAAATAGAAATAAGGGAACAGAACAGTCCAACAAATATGGAGAACACCAAGAAATATCAATAAAGGCTTTGATCAATAGCCTCAATCCATCACGTGAGCCTTAGCTGCAAGTAAATTTCAAGATTTCCATGAGCTAGCTTGCAAGGAAAAAATTGTCTGAAATAACTTGCAATTGTTACACAGTTATTTATATTCCATCTAGTCATGTTCAGAGACTTTAAAACTAATAAATAAAAATATGGCTGGGCTCCATGGCTCAGCCTGTAAACCCAGCACTTTGGGAGGCCGAGGCAAGTGGATTGCCTGAGCCCCGGGGTTCGAGACCTACCCGGGCAACTTGGCAAGACCTCGTCTCTACAATAAATAAAAAAAATTAGCCAGTTGTGGTAGCGCACACCTGTAGTTCCGGAAGGCTGTTGCGGAAGGATCGCCGGAGCCCAGTAGGTTGAGGCTGTAGTGGCTGGCAGCGGCCAGTGCACTCCAGTCTGGGCGACAGAGTGAGACTCCAACCAAAATAAAAAATAAAAATATACCAGATTTTCTTTTTTTCCACAAAAGTAGTTATATTCCATCTAGCCATGTTCAGAGATTCTAGAACGAATAAAATGATACTAGAATTTCCTTTCTTTTCTTTTTTTTTTTTTTTACCTCTCACAGAAGTACACAGACGTCTCTTTTTTTCAGGATTAAAAACAGGGAGGGGGGTAGAGTGGTAATTTCAGCTTTTATGCATTGTCATGTAGAGATAGTCATAAAATCTCTCTCTAGGAAAAAGCATTATGGAAACATTTCTGGTTTCATTTACAAGCAGTAATATAAAAATACGTTTACTGAGAAAAACATAAAATATTAATTTCTGGCAGGTCTGAAAAATGTCAGAACTGTAATTCTTCATATATCCTCCTGTCCCCCCCCCAATTTTGATTTCTTTTTTTTTTTTTTTTTTTGAGTTGGAGCCTCACTCTGTCACCCAGACTGGAGTGCAATGGCCACTTCCAGCCACCACAGCCCAACCTGCTGGGCTCCAGCGATCCTTCCACCTCAGCCTTCCAAGTAGCTGAAACTACAGGCGCACGCTACCACGCCCGGCTAATTTTTTGATTTATTGTAGAGATGAGGTATCACCAAGTTGGGCAGTCGGGTTTGGAAGTTGCAGGATCAGGCAATTCACTCCCTTTGACGTCCCAAGGCGCAAGATTACAGGATGAACCACGGAGCCCGGCATGTACTTTTAGGAGTCAGAGTTTCCATCCGTCACGCAGGGCGGAGGGCAGTGGCACACTCACAGATCCCCTAGCATCGGCGTTCTGGGGTTCGGTGATCCTTCCATTTTAACGTGGCAAGTAGTCAGAATTCCAGGTGCAAGGTACCAATAATGGATAATTTTTTTTTTTTGGGAGTTGGAGTCTCACTCCGTCGCCCAGAGCGGAGTGCAGTGGCCGCTCCC
>NW_007255813.1:271133-296772 GCF_000164805.1 Carlito syrichta | reverse complement strand
AATTTTTTTTTTTTTTTTTTTTTTTTTTTTTTGAGTTGGAGTCTCTCTTACTCTTTCTCTCAGGCTGGAGTACAGTGGTATGCTCCTAGCCACTGCAGTCTCGAACTACTGGGCTCTGGTGATCCTTCCACCTCAGTCTTCCAAGCAGCTAGAACTACAGGTATGCGCCACCATGCCCGGCTAATTTTTTCAATTTATTGTAGAGATGAAGTCTTATCAAGTTGCCCAGGCTGGTCTCGAACCCGTGGGCTCAGGCAATCTTCTCACCTCAGCTTCCCAAAGTGCTGGGATTATAGGTGTGAGCCACCACGCCCAGCTTCCATTGATTTTTAGGTTATTATGAACATGAGCAATCAGGATCTGGACTGAGATCATGGAAGAAGATGACCTAACACCAGTGGAAGGTGGTTAACCAATGGAGGGACAATTTGGGCTGGGTCTCCATCATAGGCTGGGTTTTACAGATGCAAGCAGTGAGATGGTGTTTTGATTATAAGGGCTTCATAGGGTGTTGGAACAACTAAATATTCATGTGGAAAAAAAAAACCCCAAAAACTTTGAACCCTACCTCCCCCTATTTAAAAATTAGCTTGAAATGAGTGATGGTCCTAAACAGAAAAGTGAAAACTGTGAATCTCTGGATGGAAATAGAAGAAAAATTGCACCCCATACTGTCTGTCACAGAAAACTGTGAATCTCTGGATGGAAATAGGAGAAAGGCTAGGCTGACAGACAGGCGGGTCCTTTGGTAACAATGTAGTGAACTCCCTGCAAGCCTCTCAAGCTAGAGCTTAAGTACTCACTGCTGGGATAGAAAAACAACCAATCAGCTCACCATTAGGCCCCTACTTCCTGCCAATTGGTCCTTAATATTGACCAGTTAGAACAGAACACATGTGAAAGGAAGTAAGTGGAAACAGAATGGAGCAGAGGAAGAAGTTGATCTACAACGCAGGACCGATAAATTGTCAGCCAACCTGGTGGAGAACTCTAGAGCAAATATTGCCTTTCAGAATGTCCTGTATAGAGCCCAAGTGGCCAGGTCTTTATACCCCCTCCTTGCTCAGTCATAAAAGTGGGGTGCCCTGGAAGGGTATGACTTCTACATAGGTTACTCTTTGTGTAGTGTACTCTCCTCACAGCTGAGGCAGAAGGAGCTGATAGCTAGAGACTGTCTGCTGAACATGTCTGGAGGGTACACTCAGTGATTACCACAGTAACTAATATCAGTGTTTCAGCTTGGGGCAATTATGAATAAAGCTGTTACCAATATTCATCTACAAGTTTCTGTGTGAATGTAGATTTTCATTTCTTTTGAGTAAATACCTAAGAATAGAGTTAGTGAGTCATACGGCAAGTGTATATTGAAATAAGAAGCTGCCAAACTCTGTTTCAAAGTAATTTTTACCATTTTACGTTCTATCAGCAATATATCAAGGTTCCAGTTGCTCAGTATCCTTGTCAACACTTGCTATTGTCTTCTTAATTGTATCCATTCTAGTGAATGTGTAATGCCATTTCATGGTGGCTTTACATTGTTTTTCTTTGCTGATAAAGGATGGTGAGCATCTTTTCCTATACTTATTAACCATTTATATTCTTTTGAAAAGTGTTCAAATATTTGCCTGTTTTTTTAAAAATTGCATTTTAATTTGTATACTAATTAATGGATTGTAAGAATTTTCTATGTCTATATATAAGTTCTCTTTCATCTTTATGTATTGCAAATAATATTCTTTCAGTACATGTTTTACCTTTTCATTTTATTAGTGGTGTCTTTTGGAGGGAAGATTTTCACTTAGATGATGTCCAGTTTATCAACATTTTTTATGGTTAGTGCATTTTATATCCATCTAAGAAATCTTTGCCTTCCCCCAAAATAGCAAAGATTTTTCTCCTATTTCTATCCAGAGATTCACAGTTTTCACTTTTCTGTTTAGGACCATCACTCATTTCAAGCTAATTTTTAAATAGGGGGAGGTAGGGTTCAAAGTTTTGGGGGTTTTTTTTCACATGAATATTTAGTTGTTCCAACACCATTAATTTTCCCCCGTGAGTTATCTTGCTATTGTCAAAAATCAATATACATGTAGGTCTATTGGTCTATATACTTATTCTTATGCCAATACTCTCTTGATTGTTGTGGCTTTACATTAAGTCTTGAAACCAGGCAGTTTAAGTCTTCCAACTTCGTTCTTTTTTTTGAACATTGTTTTGGCTATTCTAGGTACTCTGCATTTCCTAATACATTTTAGAAGCAACTTGTCAATTTCTATAAAAATCCTGGTTAGGATTACATTGAAACTATATACCAATTTGTGGAGAATTTACATCTTACTAATATTGAGTCTTCCAATCTATTTCTCCACTAATTTAAGTTGTCTCTAAATTTTCTCAGCAAACTGTTATAGTTTTTAGCATACAAGTCTCAAACATATTTTGTTTGGTAATTGTTTTATGTTTTAGGATGTTATTATAACTGATAATTTTTCCTTTTTTTTTAGCTCATTGCTAGTATATAAAAATATGGTTGAGTTTTGTGTATTGACCTTGTATCCTGTAACATTGCTAAATACACTTATGACTTCTATTAGTTTTTTAATTCATTGAGATATTCTCTGTACTCAATCATGTTGGCTACAAATACATATTTGGTTCTTCCTTTCCAATCTATATGCCTTTTAATTCTCTTTCATACCCCATCACATTTGCTAGGGCCAATTTATCAATGCTAAGGGGAGTGGTGAGAACAAACAAGTTCAGTTATTTACCCTATCATATAATTTGTAGAGTTTTTTAGAGATACCATTTTATATGTTGAGAAAGTTCCCTTCTTTTTCTACTTTAGTTTTCTTCAGGTTTTTTTGTTTGTTGTTTGTTTTTGTGTGTTTGTTTTTGAGTTGGAGTCTTACTCTGTCGCTCAGGCTGGAGTGCAATGGCACACTCATGGCCACCCCAGCATCAACCTGGTGGGCTCCAGCGATCCTTCTCCCTCAGCCTTCCAAGTAGCGGGAACTACAGGCATGCACTTGTTATTTATTTATTTATTTTTAATAATGAATGTGAGACAGGAGACAGCTAAGGAAAGGCTAGGCTGACAGACAGGCGGGTCCTCTGGTAACAATGTAGTGAACTCCCTGCAAGCCTCTCAAGTTAGAGCTTAAGTACTCACTGCTGGGATAGAAAAACAACCAATCCGCTCACCATTAGGCCCCTACTTCCTGCCAATTGATCCTTAATATTGACCAGTCAGAACAGCTACAGCTCTCAGCTAGCGCTAGCCAACTGGCTTAGGCTTTGGGCTATTTAAGCACCTGGTATTCGGCAATCCCTTCGGGTTCACTCCCACTGTGGGAGCCTTTCTGTCCTCTCAATAAATATTACTTTCTCTTTCCTGCTGTCGTTTCCCTCATTCTTCCTGGGCATGAAAAAAGAACCTTGACCCTGAAGAACTGCTGCCGATCGTTGGAACTGGAGAGCTGTGCACCCCAAAGGCTGGCTTGTCAGCCCACTGAGCTGGCTGAACCGGGAGAAGTGAAACTGCGAAGCTGAGACACCCTCCAGGGCTAGGCTTTCCATCCCACTGAATCAGCAACACTCTTAGGGCTTGGCCTGCCAGCCCATTAGAGCTGACACCTCCAGGGCTAGGCTTACCACCAGCCCCTTGATGACCCTTTCTGGGGCTTGGCTGGCCAACCCATTGAGCTGACACTCTCAAAGTCCAGGCTGACCTGAAAAACCCACATCAGACGGGTATTGAATTTTTTCTACTGTTATTTTCTGCATCTTTCTAACCTTCATTCAATCAATATGGTTAAATAACAGTAACTGATTTTCAGATGTTTAACTTCACATTTTTGGGACAAATCTCAATTTGGTTCCAATGCATTATTTTTTCATTATTTTTTAATATACATTTCTAGATTCAACTTGCTAATTATTTGTACAAGATTTTTATGCCACTATTATGTGACACTACAACCAGCTTCTAATTTCATTCTTTTTTTTTTATAGCTGAATAGTATTTCATTGTGTATATATATCACATTTTCTTTACCCATTCATTTGTTGATGGACACTAAAGTTCATTCCATATCTTGGCTATTGTGAGTAGTTCTGCAATAAACATGGGGTGAGAGGTCTCTTTGCTATACTGATTTCACTTCCTTTGGCAGTATACCCAGTAGTGGGATTGCTGAATCATATGGTAGTCCTTTAATTTTTGAGGAGCCTCTATACTGTTCTCCATAATGGCTATATTAATTTACATTTCTATCAACACTGTATAAGTTTCTCTTTCTCTACATTTCTGCCAGCATTTGCTATTTTTAATCTTTTTGATAATAGCCATTCTAGCTGGGCTGAAATGATACCTCACTGTGGTTCTGATATGCATTTCCCTGATGAGTAGTGATACTGAGAATTTTTTCATATACCTGTTGGCCATTTATATGTTCTCTCTCTCTCTCTCTCTCTCTCTCTCTCTCTCTGTTGAAGCTTCACACTGTTGCCCACGATAGAGTGCAGTGGTATGATCACAACAATCACAGCTCATAGCAGTGTCAATCTCCAGGGCTTGGGTGATCCTTCCGCCTCAGTATCCTTAGTAACTAGGATTACAGGCATGCGCCACCATGCCCAGCTAAAAACTTTTTTTTTTTTTTTTTAGAGACAAGGTTTCACTATGTTGCCCAGGCTGGTCTCCAACTCCTGGGCTCAAGTGATCCTTCAGTCTTGGCTTCCAAAGTGCTGGGATTACAGGCATGAGCCACTGTGCCCAGCCTGTATGTTTTGAGAAATGTCTATCATATCATTTGCTCATTTTTTTAGTAGGATTATTTGAATTTTTCTTTTTGTGATGTTTGAGTTCCTTGCATATTCTGGAGATTAATATTTAATCAGATGAATAGTTTGCAAATATTTGCTCCCATTCTGCAAGTTGTCTCTTTACTCTGTTGATTCATGTTTTGAAAGCTTTTTTTGCTGAGTACGTAATTTTCGGTTGAGAGCTTTCTTCTTTCAGTACTTTCAAGGAACCATTCCATTTCATAAGACATGATCATAAGGCTTGCATAATTTCTGAAGAAAGGTTTGTACTTATCTTTCTTTCCCTTGTTATGTCCCCACCCCCATGGCTGCTTTTACAATTTTTTTCTTTGTCTCAGGTTTTCAGGAATATGATTATGATATATATTGATATGTTTTTCCTGTGTTCATCTCACTTAGGGTTCTCTGGGTTTCTTGATTCTATAGGTTTATAATTCTCATCAAGTTTTTGACCATTATTTCTTCAAATATTGTATCCAGGGCACCCTTCCCCTTGGAAACTCAGGAACTCTGATTATACATATATTAGACCACTTGATATTGTCCCATTAGTTGCTGAGATGTTCTTCTTTTCAGTCTCTTCTCTCTGTGCTTTATTCTGAATGTCTCTTGGTATTTGTTCAATTTTTCAGCACATTAAAGCAACCATGATCTTTTCATAACATATTGTCATAGGGCTTTTCTTCTGCAGTTGCTGAACTGCTATTAATATCGTCAGTGAGATCTTTATAGCAGCACTGTAGTTTTCATCTCTTGAAGCTTTATTTGTTTCTTACAACACCCATTCCTCTCATAGTATGTGTATTTTCCTTTAATTATATTTGTAATATTTTAATGGGTGTTTTAAAGTCCTTGTATGCTAAATCCACAAATTCTGTCAATTTTTAGTCTGTTGTTATTAATTGATTTACCTCCTGTTTCTTTGCATATCTTATCATTTGGATGCCAGACTGTGAATTTTATGTTGTTCAGTGATGATTTTTTGTGTGTGTGTATTTTTTTAAAGAGTATTGGACTTTGTTTTAGCAGTCATTACTTAAGAATTAGCTTGATCCATTTGAGGCTTGTTTAGAAACTGTTTAGCACAGCTCTGTGTTAGCTTTAACTCTGTGGTTACTTCAGTCCTGTTGCTAAGGGGTGACCCACCTAAGGTCTCTAATGAGAGTTTCATATAAGGAATAAGATGAAGGAACTTGCACAATTTCCATTTTCATGTGAGCTCTGGGAATTGTCTGGTTTGCAGCACCCCAGTCATTCTCTCCTCAGGAATTGTTCTTTGCCCAGCCTGTGGTGTTTCACCACATGCTTACACAGGTTGGTATTCAGTCAATGGCTTGAGGGGATCCCTATGCAAATTTTTTGAAGTTCCTTCTCTGTTTAGTTTACTCCTCTCCAGTGCTCTGCCTCACAAACTCTAGCTGCCTTGACTTCCACAAACTTTATCTCTGTTTCTTCAAATTGGCAAGACAACAGGGCTGTTTTGTTTCACTTGTTTTTTCCTCCAAGCAGAAAGCTGGAGTATTGTTGATTGCATTTAATTTGTTTCTTTTCTCTTGAGAATCACAGTCCTGCTCTGCCTATTGCAAGGCATCTGACAATACTTGTTTCGTGTATTTTTGCCCAGTTTTCTAGTTGTTCACAATAGAATGATAAGTCACATAGTAGTTCTTCCTTCATGGCCAGATGTGGAAGTCGAGGAATACTAATCTTAATGCCTCTAAGGAGCAAAATGTCCTCATATAGACTCAGCTAGACCCATTATTTTAAGAACTACCAATGCACAGTCTATTTATGGAATTTCAACATACTAATTTTTTTTTTTTTTTTTTTTTTGAGTTGGAGTCTCACTCTGTCGCCCAGACTGGAGTGCAGTGGCCGCTCCTGGCCACCGCAGCCTCAGCCTTCCAAGTAACTGGAACTACAGGCACACACTACCACACCCGGCTAATTTTTTGATTTATTGTAGAGATGAGGTCTCACCAAGTTGCCCAGGCGGGTCTTAAACCCCGCGGGCTTAGGCGATCCTCTCACCTCAGCCTCCCAAAGCGCGGGATTCCAGACTGAGCCACCAAGCCTGGCTTCAACATACTAATTTAACATGAAACATTTGACACTTGTACCAGGAATTGCACTATTGCTACAAGGATGAAAAATGAGATGTCAGAGGCAAGCAAGGAAATTAAGTATAGAGGTAATACAATTATATATTTATTCTGTGTTGCTGTCCGGGTAACATAAGGACTATATATAAATAAATACATTGATCTGGCATATTGGAAAAGGTAAACGAATTTAAAAGAAGGTCATAAATGACCATCATAAATGAGGGTTACCCAAACCTATATCATTAATACAATTATTGATGACAATTTTGAGTTTTCTTCTAACCAGTGATATTGATTGTCTAAAGAACCCTAGGCATTGATTTGAAGGAGCTTGAAGTACATAGATGTAATTGAGAAATGCCTTTAGCACATTGCATATAGATGTATTTTCCACTTAGTGCTTCTTTCACTGTATGATAGTAGTGGGAGGAAAAAAGATCTGTCATGGAGTAAATCTCGTGGGGATGAACTACAGACAATGTCATGTGAATGAGACACTTAAGTATGGTTAAGAAAGCCTGCTCAATTGCCTTATGTGTAATCTTATGAGAACCAAACAAAGGAGCTGACAGAAAAGACACGGAGAGATGAGAAAGAAAAGCAGTAGTCAAGATTAGTCAGCCACCTGTCTTAATCCTATGACAACCATGTTTAGGGGGTTAATTTTCTGATTTCGGTTACCATAGTGATAGACCTTTAGAATGTCCTTAAATCAATTTACAAAATTACTGTTCGTAATGAGCACCAGTCACACATAGAGATTCTAAGTTGCTAAAATCTATTATTTTTAAATGATTTTTAGAAATTAAATGATCCATTAAGATCTTTGTATATACATTTTTTTTTTTTTGAGTTGGTGTCTCACTCTGTCACCCAGGAGGGAGTGCAGTGGCATGATCACAGTGATCATGGCTTTAATATATAATTTGAACACTAAATTGTATTTTTGCAAAAGGAAGTTGTAGAATTCCATTCATTATTATTGGGCGATGGGTTCCTAAGTTCAATTATCCAAATATGTCATTTTAATGAATGGCTCCTAATTAATGTTAAATAAGGCAGAGTTCATGAATGTGCTGGACTTAGGGGTTTTTTTGTTGTTGTTGATTTGTTTTGGTTTTTTTTTTTGAGTTGGAGTCTCTCACTCTGTCGCCCAGACTGGAGTGCAGTGGCCCCTCCCGGCCACCGCAGCTTCGAGCCGCTGGGCTCCTGCGATCCTTCCACCTCAGCATTCCAAGTAGCTGGAACTACAGGCACGCGCTACCGCGCTACCACGCCCGGCTAATTTTTTGATTTATTGTAGAGATGAGGTCTCACCAAGTTTCCCAGGCGGGTCTCGAACCCGCAGGTTCAGGCAATTCACTCACCTCAGCCTCCCAAAGCGCGGGATTGCAGGCTGAGCCACCAAGGCCGGCCAGGTTTTTTTGTTTTTTGAGTTGGAGTCTCACTCTGTCACATAGGCTGGAGTGCAGTGGCACGCTCATGGCCACTGCAGGTTCTACCTGCTGGGCTCAGGCGATCCTTCCGCCTCATCCTTCCAAGTTGCTGGAACTACAGGCATGCACCATCACGCCTAATTTTTCCTGATTTATTGTAGAGATGAGGTCTTACCAAGTTGCCCAGGCTGGTCTTGAAGCTGTGGGCTCAGGCAATCCTCTCACCTTGGCCTCCCAAAGTGCTGAATTTATAAGCGTGAGCCACCACACCCGGCCTGGATTTAGTTTTAAAACCAGATTATTATGTATGCTTCAGACTTATTGCTGTACCTCTAGGAGTCATCCATGAGTTTAGCCAATATTACAGACAATTTAAAGGAGAATTGCTGGGATTTGGTCTTGTGATCACTCAAGAGCTGACTAGAGGATTCCATGATGAGTTTGGGAGTTTCAGTCCAACCCTTCCTTGCTGGTCTTCTTTCTAGTTTACGTGTGTGGAAAAGGTCTGCTTCGTGCTATATACAGTTTAAAAGTTGAGCTTCTTTTTGATATTCTAGTGACAACTGAAACTCCTTTTTAATAGATGAAGGCACATGCAGAATTATAAAAGTTGAACTTCTTTTATCTGCAATTTTAATACCACTGCTCACTTCAGATAATATAAGACTTTAAACAGAAATAACTATTAATTACTTTATAATTCTTCAGAAAACTAACAAAGTCTAAATTGTTCTAGAAATTTGGGGTTCAGTGAAAGGGAAATTTCTTTCATGTTATGAATAATTAAACAATGATTCCATATGTGAAATTTCTCTGACTCTAGAGAAAGAATATTTTGTTTGGGGCATTCTTCTATTTTCCATGAACCACGAAAAGCCTGATATTTTATTTCATGTCAAATGAATTACATAACTTCAAAGAATTGGCAATAATCTAGATATATGGAAATATTTTAGTTTTTAAATTTCTGGTTAGTTTTTGTTCTTCTCATTTGCTTTCTACCCTTAATCATAAAACCTAGCCCTGTGTTTTTATTATTATTATTATTATTTTTTGAGTTGGAGTCTCACTCTGTCCCATAGAGTGAGGGATAGAGGCTGTGCAGTGGCACAATCACGGCCACCGCAGCCTCGACCTGACAGGCTCAGAGGAAACTTCCACCTCTGCCTTCCAAGTAGCTGGAACTACAGGTGTGCGCCACCATGTCTGGCTAATTTTTTTTTATTTATTGTAGAGACAAGGTTCACCAAGTTGCCCAGGCTGGTCTCAAACTCCTGGGCTAGGCAACCCTCTCGCTTCAGCCCCCCAGATTGCTGGAATTACATGCGTGAGCCACCGTGTCCAGCTTATTATTCTTATATCTTTTGTGCCATTGACTCTAGCTCTTATTTGTGCAAAGGGTTTGAGTGTATGAAGTTATTTATTCCTTAGAACTGGAATCCATGTCTGCTTCACTTTTGAATTTCAAAGAGCACCTATCGTATTAAAATAAAAATCAAAAGTGGAAACTATTTTACTACCAAATAAATTTATCAGTCTATTTAGTTTTATCCTGAATACAAAAAAGGATTGAGATTTAAGAATTACTAGAAGACACATGATCGTGCCACTATTCTCCAGCCTGGGTAACAGAGTGAAACCGCAACTCAAAAAATTAAGAATTACAAGAAAAAGTCCAGAACAGGCAAATACATAAAATAAGTAGACTGGTAGCTGCTTAAGGCTGGAGGATTTAGGGAAAGCAGGAGGTAACTTCTATAGCGTATGGGGGTTTCTTTTAGAGGTGAAAATTTTAGAATATTCTAAAATTAATTGTACTGATGATTGCACAACTCTGTGAATATAGTAAAATCTATTGAACTGTTAAAAAAATCATCGTACTACATACTAACTTTATAAAAAATAAAATAACACTACCTCCTCCCGAAAGAAATTTTAGAAAGCCATTGAACACTACCCAGCTGAGAGGAAACAGGTGAGAGGCAAAGGGTTAACAGATTGAATATATTATTACCATAGTAATAAAATGTTAGGGAAAAAAACCCAAGGAGCAGAGTTGATTTATTACGCAGGCTTAATGCAAGAATCAACTTTAGTAGGCTGCCTCATTTTCTTTAAAGATTAAGATACAAAACAGATTGCCTTGACTACTACCATGTGGTGAGAAAAGTGCAAGGCATTTTGTGATAGATTATAGACTTTGTAAAATTTAGCCACAGTAATACAGGAAAAAATTTAAGTGGATGTTCTCAAGGAACCATTGGTATGAAGACAGCAGGAGAGAACAATTATGCTCTGGGGAAATTTGGCAGTTTCAAATGGAAATTTCATTGCAAGATCTTTTTTAAGTTCTTTCTTATTTTCCTGCAAGTAAAATGCTGTCTCTTATTTAAAGGCAACTCTGCTTCTTGTATTTGCACTACTACTCCTCTTGGTTACTCTACATACGTTGAATTACTCATTTAATTAAATGTAATTACAAAAGAACCACTTAAAATCTGGAATGTTTTAAACAGAATGCATTTTGCACAAAACTAGCTGCACAACAATTCTGGGAGATATGATCATAATGGGAAAGAACCAGTAATATGTGGTTGAATGTTATAATATCCTAGTCTCCTAACCAGAGGTAAAGATTAGATTCAGAGTCAGTAACATAAAACACACTCTGGCAGAGTAAGTTCAGCAAATGAATGGAAAAATGCTGTAAGAAATAGGAACTAAGTCCCGAAGGGTCTCCCTAGCCTTACCTCAGTCTTTGTAATAATAAAAACTATCTCCCAGTACCTCAATTTACTTTGTACGTGGAACTGTTTTTACTGCAACTGTTTACTGGAGAGGAAACGATCTCTATCCTACTGCAGTGTGGAATTTTAGGTTAATGAAATGACTTGTAAATTCCCAGAAATCCCCAAGTGAGATATAATTTACCTGTTATTAGAGACCAAGGGACACCATTCTCTTTACTCTGGATTTTTTAGAGTAAAACCTCTGTAAATATCTCATGTCACTTGTTTTTATATCATCATAAAACAAAATTGATGTTAGTCTAGCTCACAGGCACTTAGATTGGCTTTATAGATTATAGGCTGACTCATACTCAGTAAAGTCATTCATTTTATACCAGTGGCTTTATTAGCAGTACAAAAGAACACAAAGAACAGGTAAATAAAAGAATCCACAGTATCCTGCATATTATGGAGCTGCTGGAATCTTCCACCTGATTTTATCCTTTTTCTTAGTAATCAAAGTATATTAAAAAGAGCCATTTATTCTGAAGTTGAAGGTGAAAAAAGATTACTGTTGGTTTTAAATGGAAAAGTACTAGGAAATTTTACTTAAATTATGAGTGAAACACAGAACTGTGGTCAAAGTACAGAAAGTCAGACTCCAAATGGGCAAAAGGAAATTGAATTGCATGGCAAAGATAAGTTTTCAGAGGGGAATTATGTGCTAAAGAGAACATTTCAGTGATCACCTCCGGTACAAAACTATGTGTGTGTGCGTGTGCATATGAGTGTGTGTGTTATGCAATATATACACAATGTATACTATATATCACACACATTTTTTTTTTCTTTTAGTAGAATCATTTCGTTTTCCTCCTAAATCTGACTGTACATTCTTCTACAGGGGTAGGTTGCAAATAATTCTGAAAAAATAATATTGGGCAGTAATTTGGAAATGTCTAGTGTTCTTTTCTTTCTTTTGATAGGGAAGATGTTCACAAAAACATATTTACTAACCACTTAACCTTTTGCTTTAAGAATTCAGAGTCATAATTTTTTTAATTTTTAAAAATTATGTTTATTTTTATTTTTTTGAGTTGGAGTCTCACTCTGTCGCCCAAGCTGGAGTGCAGTGGCATGGTCCGGCCACCTCGGCCTCAACCTCCTGAGCTCCAGCGATACTTCCGCCTCAGCCTTCCAAGTAGCCGGAACTACAGGCGAACGCTACCACGCCCGGCTAGGTTTTTTGACTTATTGTAGAGACGAGGTCTCGCCAAGTTGCCCAGGCGGGTCAGGCAATCCCCTCACCTCAGCCTTCCAAAGTACTGGAATTACAGGCTGAGCCACCGAGCCTGGCCATAAAAAATTTTTAATCCCAGGGTGGAGGGTGTCTCCACACAACTTATCCTTTTGGCTGTATACTAATTTGTAGATAAAATTGGTTGCCCAAATGCACATTGCTTTCTGGAATATCAAAAAAGAATGTTCATAGAAGAGAAAAATATAGGAGACCATATATCCAAGGGCAGAGAATTAATGAGCTGTCTCTCAAATTGTGGGTTTTGGACAACATGCGTGCAAGTTCACCTAGCAAGTGGGTTAAAATGCAGACTCAGGGGCTCAACCCAATAATTAATGAGAATCCCTGGGGAAAGTGTTCAGGAATCTGCACTTTGTTCAGGAATCTGCACTTTTTTTTTTTTTTTTTTTTTTTTGAGTTGGAGTCTCACTCTTGTCGCCCAGGCTGGAGTGCAGTGGCACGCTCATGGCCACCGCAGCCTCGACCTGCTGGGCTCAGACAATCCTTCCATCTCAGCCTTCCAAATAGCCCGAACTACAGACGCACGAGGAATCTGCACTTTTAACACATCCTAAGTGATGCTGCTCTACACTATGAAGTGCAAATCACCATAACACTTCCACAAACTTTAGAAACCAAGGCAGGCCTCTATTCTGAAACCAGTGCTTGCCTAGTCCTCTTTCTGAAGTCAGCCTGAAGCAAGGAGGGAGCAGAGGGAGCAAAGATCAAGGAGGCCAAGCCCAGGCTCAGTGGCTCAGCCTGTAATCCCAGCACTTTGGGAGAGGCGAGTGGATTGCCTGAGCCCGCGGGTTTGAGACCCACCCGGGCAATTTAGTGAGACCTCGTCTCTACAATAAATCAAAAGCTAGCCGGGCGTGGCAGCACACTCCTGTAGTTCCGGCTACTTGGAAAGCTGAGGCGGAAGGATTGCCGGAGCCCAGCAGGTCGAGGCTGCGGTGGCCGGGAGTGGCCACTGCACTGCAGTCTGGGCGACAGAGTGAGGCTCCAACTCAAAAAAGGAAAAAAAAAAAAAAAAAAAGACCAAAACACTGTTTTAAAGAGCAAAGATATCCCTTCAAATAAAGACTCCAAACCCAATGTAAGAATATGCGGATTTCATTGTACTAAAGGAAATACACAAACTCTTCATTTTAAAAAATGCTACAGATATAAAGAGATAGACATACAGCCGGACTCGGTGGCTCAGCCTGTAATCCCGTGCTTTGGGAGGCTGAGGTGAGTGGACTGCCTGAGCCCGCGGGTTCCAGACTCGCCTGGGCAACTCGGCGAGCCCTCATCGCTACAATAAATCAAAAAATCAGCTGGGTGTGGTAGCGCACGCCTGTAATTCCGGCTACTCGGAAGGCTGAGGCAGAAGGATCGCTGGAGCACAGCAGGTCGAGGCTGCGGTGGCCGGAAGCGGCCACTGCACTCCAGTCTGGGCGACAGAGTGAGACTCCAACTCAAAAGTAAATAAATAAATAAATAAAAAGATAGAAATACTATAATAGTAATGCTTTCAAATGGGCATGTGCATTTATAATCATGGTTGACATTTTAGATTTCAATTCAAACTAAAGTGCATAAGAAACAAAAACAGGACCCGGGCTTAGTGCCTCAAGCCTGTAATCCCAGTAATTTGGGAAGCCAGGGTGCGGGGACTGCCTGAGCTGACGGGTTTGAGAACAGTCTGGGCAACTTAAGGAGACTTCATCTCTACAATAAATCAAAAAATTAGCCGGGCGTGGTGGCACGTGCCTGTAGTTCCAGCTACTTGTAAGGCTGAGGCAGAAGGATCGCTGGAGCCCAGCAAGGCGAGGCTGCCATGGCCGGGGGCGTGCCACCGCACTCCAGCCTGGGCCACAGAGTGAAACTCCAACTCAAAAAAAAAGAAAAAAAACTCTTTATGTCCAAGTGTGCTGCATTCCTGGAAAAGAAGTGCTTTGTTATTTTTGCAGGGTTATCACAATGCTAATTGCTTTTTAAATAATAGTAATAGTAGTAAAAGAAAAACACTGCTTTTTCAATAAAAGGGAAGTATTTTTCCCCTAACATGCCACCAAATTCCCTTTTCTCTCTCCTCTTGCAATTTCCAAACAACACTGAGTAATTACTCATATACTCAATTCAATGGGGAAGAGACAGCATGCTGAAATAGCACTATAGATGTAAGCAATATCCTACATCATGCATAAAATAGAAAGTACATGCTCATTTCCACAAGGAAAGATCCAAATGGCTAATTGCTTCATCTTAATCAGAAATCATTGTTTCTTTTTATTTTTATAGCAACCCAGCATCTCATTAATCATATAGGGTATTTTATAGCACTGATTTACTCAGTAGGCATAAATCATAATGTCCACCTGTTACAATAAAAATCTCAAACCAAAACAATAGTGATAACCATCATCCTCTCTCTCCTCCCCCACAAAAGACAAAAGCAGTGCTAAGAATTCACTATTAAGTATCACCCTTAATGTTAAAGGCTTAATGCCTATTTCAAAACAGTTTAAACCAAACCACTGCTTTCTTGACAAATATACCTAAACAGATTAGATCAGAGGCACAGAGTGTCCTGTACCCTCTCCTTCCACTACCTGTCCTCCTTCCTCACTTACTTTCAACATAACTTAGAATAGAGGTTAAGAAAATCAAGAAAATTGATCTTGAAGAATTTTTCACAAAACCATTATTTCCCAGATAAGCTTTATTTTGAAAAGAATATCACAACATAGTCATATACATTTAAATATAGCACATCAAGCAGTATTATGATCATATTATATACAGTCATGCACTGAATGACATTTTGGTCAAAGGACTGCATGTATGATGGTGGTCCCATAAGATTACAATGGAGGTGAAAAATTCCTGTTGCCTAGTGATAGCTTAATGATCTTGACCCTGTGTAGGTCTAATGTGCGGATTTGTGTCTTAGTTTTTAACAAAAAAGTTTAAAATAAAAAAATATATAATAGAAAAAAACTTAGATAGTAAGAATATAAAGAAAATCTTTCAGGCCAGGCGTGGTAGCTCAAGCCTATAATCCCAGCACTTTGGGAGCCCGAGGGGAGATAATTGCCTGAGCTCAGGGGTTTGAGACCAGCCTTGGCAACTTGGTGAGACTTCCTCTCTACAATAAGTTAAAAATTAAGCTGGGCGTGGTAGTGTGCGCCTGTAGTTCCAGCTGCTGGGAAGGCTGAGGCAGAAGGATTGCCTGAGCCCAGCAGGTCGAGGCTGCAGTGGCCATGAGCGTGTGCCACCACACTCCAGCCTGGGCAACAGAGTGAGACTCCAACTCAAAAAAAAAAAAAAAAGAAAGAATATGTTTTCATACAGCTGTACAATGTGTGTTTTAAGCTAAGTATTTATTACAAAAGGGTCAAAAAGTTTTTAAAAATTCAAAAAGTTTGTAGAGTAAAAAAGTTACAATAAGCTAAAGTTAACTTACTATTGAAGAAAAATAGTTTTTATAAATGTAGCCCAAGGGTACAGTGTTTATTAAGTCCACAGTAGTGTGCAGTAATGTCCTAGGCCTTCACATTCACTCATTACTCACTCACTGGCTCACTCAGAGCAACTTCAATGAGCACCATTCACAGTACGTGCCCTAGACAGGTGTACCATTTTTAATCTTTCATGCCATATTTTTACTATACCTTTTCTATGTTTAAATAGGTTTGGATACAAAATATTTGTCATTATGTTACAATTGCCTATAGCATTCAGTGCAGTAACATGCTGATAGGTTTGTATCCTATAACATATAGCACGGTTAGTAGGCTATACCATCTAGGTTTGTGTCAGTATACTTTATGATGTTCACACAATGACAAATTGCCTAGTGATGGATTTCTCAAAGCATATCTCTATCATTAAGTAAGGCATGGATGTACATGTGACATCACAGTGTATGCCTAATTATTTCCACTAATGTACATATGCAAAAAAGGTACCGCAAAACCAAAAAAGTAGATAGCTTAAAACAATCACAATGTATGTGTATGTTTTCATTTCACACTTGTGTCCAATGTTTAGATGAGAATTGATAGAAATTTGTTTTTAAATGTTGCCTGAATAATCAAAATTCTTTTGACTTCTCTTTCTTTGCTGTGTAGATAGCATCAGTAATGTTTATACAAAGTAGCACTATAAGGCCAGGCGTGGTGGCTCAAGCCTGTAATCTCAGCACTTTGGGAGCCCGAGGTGAGGGGACTGCCTGAGCCCATAGGTTCGAGAGCAGCCTGGGCAACTTGGCGAGATCTCATCTCTACAATAAATCAAAAAATTAGCCAGGCATGGTAGCATGAATCTGTAGTTCCAGCTACTTAGAAGGCTGAGGCGGAAGGATCATTGGAGCCCAGCAGGTCAATGCTGGGGTGACCGTGAGTGTGCCACTGCACTCCAGCCTGGGCGACAGAGTGAAACTCCGACTCTAAAAAAAAAACACAACAAACAAAAAAAGTAGCACTATAGGAAAAACTACTTTTCTTTCTCCTATAATACAGTATAAGGCTTTGTGTGTTTTGGCTTATAACTCTAGATTCAGGAAATCATCAGTGGTGATGTAATAGTTTTCAAAATATAGCTGATTTCTTTGGGGAAAGGTATTATAGTATATTCTTCCCAAGACCTTTATGTTTTAGTGAGGAAGATGTCAATATATAATCAGCTAAAGTAGATTACATATAATGTAATAATCATTCATTAATTATTTTTAAAAAGCCAAACCATGGAAATAAATAGGAATGAAAGAATTAAAACACACACCTGGAACCTCTCACTGCTCAGAGTTTTTGAGGCAGTTTAGAGCTAACACCAACATTACCCCATGAAACCAGAGCTATTCTGGTATCATAGGGAGAATTCTAACACAAGAAAGAGCCGGTAAGTCAACTTCAGAGGATAAGAACCCAAAGACACACAACTGAAGAGCAAACTGCACAGAGAACTAGGCCCAGCGAATTCAAAGAAAATTTTCACTTTTTCATTAGTAGAGAGCAGTAGGTAGACACTGAGTTTGGGGACTGAAAACTGGTTCTACAGGTTAGCTGTTGACCTTGGGCATAACAGTCAATCTCTTTGAATGACAATTTCTTCATCTATAAAGTAGATACAGTAAGATTTATCAGCTTTTTTCATAGATTTCAGAGCCATGAGAATCAACAGTAATGCATTTTGCTATCATTTGTAAAGTACAAAGGACTATTCTTAGAAAATGAGGATTTGGTGACTTTGTTAAAAGTATTAAGGAAAAAAGCTAATTAAAGATAAAATCATCAGATTTTTGATATAAGATAGGCATCTATTCAGTAGTAATCATTGTAAATCTACTGCATTTTTTGTTGAGGGAGAAATGGGAAAATGTTGATTGGCTTACTAATTTCTCTTATGATACAATGTAATCATAGTATAATATATTATAGACTTTATCCATTAAAGAACCAGGAAGGCTAATGGCTAGCCTTAGGAAGTAAACACTAAATATAAATACAGCTCTCTAACTCATCTATAATATTTTGACACATTTTATTACAAAGAAACAAACACATAAATGATTTGTCCTCTTTATCATAATAGGCCATTAGTCACTAGGAGCTGAATTTTATTAGCTTAAGCCTTAGGTAGAATGTTTCAATGCATATGTGTTTTTATAAGTTATTAACTTGGTTTCTAACTTCAGCATTGCACATCTCCTTAGTAAAGCAGTAGCTGTTAACAAGTCCAACAACCATTTTCTTTCAGTCCTCAAGCAGAGACTCAGGAGTAGTGAAAAACAAACTATTTCATTATAACATGAAAATAACAAGCCTTGGGCTATTGCAAAAGGTTTTTCAAATGCCAACCTCTAACTTGGAGAAAATAGAGGAAAGCAGAAGTACTGAGTGCTGATTTGTGCTATAACCAGGTCTCATGTTGTGTTATGTTTCCAGATGCAATATTTTAAAATTACAACTAAAAAAGTAGAAGATAGTCTAGCAGTCTTCTATTCAAAGACAAATTAATTTTTTCTTCCTAATAACTTACCAGAAAGAAATGGGTACTTAGAAACCCTAAGGGGTTCTTTAAATAGAGGTCAGAAAATACACACAAAAACAAAAAACAAAGCAAGAACAGAACATTGTTAAAAAATAAAATGCGTTTAAAGGATAACTGCCCTCTCTTAGAAGATGGATACTATGTAAAATGGGCAGACATAGCTCTATAACTCGTCATGTTTATATGTAAATTCTCTGGAAGATATAAATCCATCTTTGTCTTCATCTTCTTTATCAAAAATATCTTCCACCAAAACATCATGATGACTTTCATTCACCACCGCACCGTGCTTTTCAAATTCCTTTTTTAAATATACTTTAACCTACAAAATGACGGATTTCATTAATAATTCTGATTCATAAGATACCCACATTGAGCCAATCAATATCACAGACCTGGACTAGTAGCTCACATAACTACATGTAATAACTACTGAACAACAACTTTATATTTCAAAGATCATTAAAGAATTATAAGGAATTTTCTTCCCTTAAAAAAACTATTGCTATACTACTAGTAGAGATATAAAATATTGCTCAGAGGCAAAGATAAAGCTTATATCATATATATAATCCTCATATAAGGCTTATATTATCTGAAAATACCCAGTGAAAGTATACTACTACCTTTTCTTAATGAGTCTAATTAAGGTCAAGCATTTGCAAGACTGCTGTCTTTCGATTCATCGTCCAGATCTACTTTTCTATCAAGTGTCAAAATCCCAGACACTTCTCTTAAAAGCTGATTAAATGTTGGCATTTTTCACTTGAATAAATGTCTGTGAGTAGCAGGAGCTGTGGGGCTGGCTATGATCATGCCACACTGATCAAGCCTAATCACAACCTCCCAATCTGTCTCTCTATCTCTCTCTCTCTCTCTCTTTTTTTTTTTTTTGAGTTGGAGTCTTCCTCTGTTACCCAGATTGGAGTATGGTGGCATGCTCACAGCTGCCACAGCCTCAACCTGCTGGGCTCCAGCAATCCTTCCGCCTCAGCCTTCTAAGTAAGTAGCTGGAATTATAGAGGCATATGCCTCCACGCCTGGCTAATTTTTTTTTCTTTTAGCTGTAGAGACAAGGTCTCACCATGTTGCCCAGACTGGTCTCGAACTCCGGGGCTCAGGCAATCCTCTCACCTCTACCTCCCAAAGTGCTGGGATTACAGGTGTAAACCACCACACCCAGCCTCCAATCTCAGAAATTAAAGCAGAGTCCAGTCTGATGAGCGCCTAGACTATAATTTTCCATTTTCATTTCATTCAGATGTTTAAAAAATATATAAACTAAACACTGTTCCCAATTTCCCACTAGATTTACCATGATACAATTCAGCCTATATTTTTATTTTTAATCATATTCCCCCCCTTCCTTATGTTTACACCAGCAATTTCAAATCTTTTCTCCTACCATGCCCCAACATGCACACCCATAAGGTGTAGAGTTATTTTAAATTTAAACTGATTTAATGTAGTTCTTTAAAAATAAAAAAGATGATGAAACTCTAGGGATTAATGTATGGATATATTGTGTGACTAAAGCAAGACGCCAAGCAGTGTGTATAAGTTGCTGCCTTTTGCATAAGAAAGGGGAAAATAAGAATGTCTATTTGTGTTTGTTTGTATTTGCATAAAGAAACACTGGACGGATATATTAGAGACTAACACAACTGAGCTGGATGCAGTAGGTGCACATCTATACATAGTGAGATCTCTCTTAACAAATAAAGAAAAAAGAAACTAATAAAACTGGATAGGAGGATAATGGAAGAAGAGGATATGGGTAGGAGAAAGACTTTTTAATAAGTATCTTTTTACTCTGAACCATATGAATGTGTTGTATACTCAAAATGTTTTAATGAAAGAGAATTAAAATTTATCTTTGATGGTTGAAAAAGGTATATGCCTGGTAACCCTGTGAGATGTTATAAATTGAGTGGCTGTGGATCATGATTCTGTGGTTCATAACAACTTAGCTTATTCAAGACTCAATTATTTCCTGGGCATTAGTATGAAATTGATCAAAGCATAAAAAGGGACTTGATATCTGACCAGTCAAGACAGAATGGAGTGTGAGGAGATTTAAAAAACATAGGAATAAAGATTTCCTCCATTTCTTTCTCCACAGCAGCCAGACTAAGACAGGCATGTGTAGCAATGACTACAAATTCCTAGGTTATAGGAAAAACCCCTTCTTCCTTTCTCCTTACCCAAAGGCCCAGACTTTGAGGGGGCTGGGGAAGGCTTCCTGTTGTAGAAAACCCATGCTGCAGTCTCCATTCTCCAGGTGCTAATCTGAACAAAACTGAGCATGTAAATTGCTTGCTGTTAATCTCTAGGAAATCACTACCAAATGCATTTGACAGTCAGTCTACAGTTTTAAACAGAAATTGTCCACATGAGCTATTTTTCAGGACATATAGTTTTTTTATACAGCAACTCCAAATGGGAATTGTCTTGGTAAAATGGATCATTCAAAGACCCAAGGGTAAGGACAAGATACAATAAAACCATTTAGGAAGAAAAAAGCAAAAGACTGAATAGTGTAAGTATCAATATATTTCTGTCTAAAACAATGATCTCCTATAAAAAGGTTAACTTTCAGAGCATCAGTATCGCTCGGTGGCTCAGCCTGTAATCCCGCGCCTTTGGGAGGCTGAGGTGAGTGGATTGCCTGAGCCCGCGGGTTCGAGACCCGCCTGGGCAGCGAGACCTCACCTCTACAATAAATCAAAAAATTAGCCGAGCATGGTAGCACATGCCTGTAATTCCGGCTACTCAGAAGGCTGAGGCGGAAGGATCACCGGAGCCCGGCAGATGGAGGCTGCGGTGGCCGGCAGCGGCCACTGCACTCCAGTCTGGGCGACAGAGTGAGACTCCAACTTAAAAAAAAAAAAAAAAAAGGAAACATAAATAAATAACATTTTACCTAAATAAAAATAAATTTTAGGCCAGGCGCAGTGGTTCAGCCTATAATCCCAGCACCTTGGGAGACTGAGGTGAGAGGATTGCCTGAGCCCGGGGGTTCAAGGTAAGACCTCATCTCAACAATAAATAAAAAAAATAAGCCTGGCATGGTAGCACATGCCTGTAGCTTCAGCTACTTGTAAGGTTAAGGTGGAAGGATCACCTAAGCCCAGCAGGTCGAGGCTGCGGTGGCTATGAGCGTGTCACTGCACCCCAGCCTAGGCAACAGAGTGAGACTCCAACTATAAATAAATAAATAAATATTTTGTTTAAAAACTTTCTTAAAAAGTGAGCTACCAAAAAAAGAAAAAATAAAGGAGAAAAAGGTCACCTCTTCTTTAGAGAGTTTCCAGTCATCATTAAGATCCATTTCTTGGAATGATTCATGGGATCTTGGTCCATTTCGAATCTCTAGGAGATCGATGTTGAATATCAGTGTACTTTCTGGAGGAATTTTACCTGACACCAAGAGAGAAGAGAGAAAGTTTTATTTAAAAGATCCCAGAGTTTTAATAATAGAAAACTTATGATAATGGACAAAATATTTCCTAACTGAATTATAAAATGCCTTCCTGAGATTGTCATGTATCATAGAAATTACTTATAATTATATTTTACTCAAACAAATGGAATAGGTAGGGTAAAAGAAGGACTAGTCCAACCAGTTGAGCAAAAGCATTCTGTTTTTGACTCAGTAATTAAAATGTATACACATATACATACATGCAGATGTATCTAAATAGCCTGGGTATTAAATCCAAATGTAATTATGATATCACATATTATATGTCAGGAATGACTTAAAGGGCTGTAGATAATTCAGAGTTAATTACATTACAAGTAATTTACCAACTTGTGAGTCATAAAGTTCTAACCTACAGGTACACATGGTATTGCCATTTCTACCACTGGGAGGCAGTATATTATTGAGTGAGCTCTGGTGTCATACTGTCTGAGATTGAAGTTTATCTGCTCATGTCTAAGCCTCGTGTACTTCCCTATAAAATGTAGATAGCAATATTTCTCACCTCAAAAGTCTGTTGGGAGGTTGAAGAAAAGAACAATCCATGCAAAATATTAGCATTTTGCTTGACAAATAGTAAAATCCTAATATATGTTACTGAGATATAATCCTTTTACAGGCTTCAAAAATAATGAAGGTTCAACAATTTTAAAAAGTCAAGAAACATCCTCTCTAATCTAGAGCATTATACACATGTTGAAGACATTTAGTGGGAGAGGAGCAATTTAAACTTATTCTGGAGAAGGGAGATTAAAAAAACTGTAAAAGCAAAAAGAGCTCTGTTAAAATCTCAGGAACCTAAAAACAAACAAACAAAAACCAAAATAACAACGACAATAAAAAACACTTCTAGGAAATATATACAACTTTTTTCAAACTTGATTTCCTTGTAACTATATTTAACATACAGGTCTGGGTAAACATGTTAAATATTTCTTAGTCACCCCCCAATCCCGCATATTTCCATGAAAGAGCGTTCATATGTTCCAAAGAGAACAACAGTCACATTGTATGCTGAAGCTTACCATTCCAGATCTAGACAGAGAAGGGACATGCACTAGGTCGTTGGTAAAGCTGGTATCTTTCCAAAGGAGGCATGCAAGCATGTACTAAAAGACTACAAAATTAGTGTTAAATGCATATTAGAAGAATTAGTTTCATGGTACTCAGTTTGAAGGAAATGACTCAAATTTAGATCTGTACTTATGAAGTAAAATTGAGTTAAACATAGTATGAGAAAGAGTAATGGACTAATACTACATACAGTAGTACCTCCTCTCTGCAGGGGATATATTTCAAGACCCTCAGTGGATGCCTCAAACTGTGGATAGTACCCAACACATACACTGTTTTTTCCTAGACATACTTACCTATATTAAAGTTTACTTTATAAATGAGGCTAAGTAAGAGATTAAAGTAATAATAAAATAGAACAATCATAACAATATATAGTAATAAAAACAATGTGAATGTGGTCTCTCCCACTCTCAAAATATCTTCAGACTGCAATTGACCACAGGTAACTAAACTGGAAATAAAACCACAGATAAAAGGGTCTACTGTATATAAATATCAAAGGTGAGACAAAGATACAGGAAAGTGAAAGAATATTCTTTTAAGCATCAGAGAAACATTTTCTGGATACTTGACTTTCTTCTCTAGAGAGAATTATAATTCAGATAAGAACTGAATTTGTTTAGTAAATCCTATCCTATGAATAAGATGTCTGTAGATAGTCCTATTCTAAAATATATAATGCTTCACACATGGCACCTGTTTTCCTTCTCAGGAGACTGGGGCTGGCAATCCTGACCCTCCCTTTGTCAATGGTTAAGTTTAGACCTAAGGATGCTGTAAAGGCTACCTTTATATTATAGCAGAGTGGGTCTCTGATTTTGGTGATTACTTAAAGTTTTTTTCTTCATTACATAAGTAATACATGCTCATTGCAGAGCAAGTATCTGGAAGATAGAACAGAAATTAATATGATTCCCAGTAGTCCACTGTTAACATTCTCATTTATTTCCTTGTAATTCACTTTCTGTGTGTATATACTTTTTTCCTATACTTACTATCATACCCTGTATATGATAGTTTTATTTTCCACTTCTACATGTAACATTATATCACACACAGTGTGGATAAAACTTTTTAAATCTTTTAAAATGCCATTTTATTTTATTTTATTTTATTTGAGTTAGAGTCTCACTCTGTTGCCCAGACTGGAGTGCAGTGGCTGCTCCCGGCCACTGCAGCCTCGACATGCTGGGCTCCTGCGATCCTTCTGCCTCAGCCTTCCAAGTAGCTGGAACTACAGGCGTGTGCAACCACACCCAGCTAGTTTTTTTTAAATTTATTGTAGAGACAAGGTCTCGCCAAGTTGCTCGGGTGGGTCTCGAACCCCGTGGGCTCAGGCAATCCTCTCGCCTCGGCCTCCCAAAGTGCTGGGATTACAGGCTGAGCCACCGAGCCCGGCCTAAAATGCCATTTTAAATAACTGGCCCATATTTTGTTTAGCTGAACCCTTATCATCATACACTTAGGTCAGTTCTGATTTTTTGCTATTAGAAGCAATGAAGTGATGAACATCCTTGTTCACAAATCTTTTCCCTGATACCCGATTATCCCATAAAAGAATTCCAATAAAAGAATTACAGGCTAAACACATATAACATCTTCAGGTCTCTTGATACGTATCATCTAACAGTCCTTTGGAAAATTGCAGGGGTTCCCACCGGAACACCAGGTGTATGTACCTGCCCTGAAACAAATTAGCACAAAAGCTGTCCAGACCAGCTAGCCAGCTCACTTCTGCTTTGTGACACAAGAAGAATTAAACTCATTTCATGTCACTCCATTATTTATTTAAAAAATTGAGCCAGGCACAGTGGCTCAGGCCTGTAATCCCAGTACTTGGGAGCTCGAGGCAAAAGGATTGCCTGAGCCCAGAGGTTCAAGACCAGCCTGGGCAACTTGGTGAGACCTCATCTCTACGATACATCAAAAAATTAGCCGGTGTGGTAGCACACGCCTGTAGTTCTGGCTACTTGGAAGGCTGAGGTGGAAGGATCACCAGAGCCCAGCAGGTTGACGCTGGGGTGGCGGTGAACGTGCCACTGCATTCCAGCCTGGGCAACAGAGTGAGGCTCAGACTCAAAAAAATAAAAATTAAAAATTAAAAATTTTTTAAAAATTGTTCAAAGCTTTATAAATAAATTTTTTAAAGAGTATGAAAATAAAGCCGGGCTCGGTGGCTCAGCCTGTAATCCCGCGCCTTTGGGAGACTGAGGTGAGTAGATTGCCTAAGCCCACGGGTTCGTGACCCGCCTGGACAACTTGGTGAGACCTCATCTCTACAATAAATCAAAAATTAGCCAGGCGTGGTAGCGCGCACCTGTAGTTCCAGCTACTCGGAAGGCTGAGCGGAAGGATCACCCGAGCCCAGCAGGTCGAGGGTGCGGTGGCCAGGAGTGGCCACTGCACTCCAGTCTGGGTGACTGAGTGAGACTCCAACTCAAAAAAAAAAAAAAAAAAAGAGTATGAAAATATCCTCTAATGCGTTTGCTGTGGGAGACTTCATAGTCTCAAGCCATATGTAGCTCACATCTAAAACGCATTCAATGCCTTCATAATCCATATTTCAAGTGCATAACTCATCTAAACACTTATGTTAAGTGAGCTTTCCTCTTGCATTTTTTTTTTTTTTTTTTTGGGGG